>NC_142502.1:121435000-121735000 GCF_057876585.1 Rhinolophus sinicus | reverse complement strand
TGAGGCCAACGCACAGTCCCTTTAACTCCCCAGTATGGCCTGTCAAGAAGCCAGATGGGACCTGGTGAATGACTATGGACTATAGGGAGTTAAATAAGGTGACGCCACCCTTGCACGTGGCAGTGCCTTCAATTCACGATTTGATGGATCATCTGACTGTCCGTCTGGGAACGTATCACTATGTAGTGGACTTGGCCAATGCTTTTTTCTCCAATGACATTGCGCCCGAGTGTCAAGGGCAGTTTGCTTTTACTTGGGACGGGCGGCAGTGGACTTTTCAAGTCCTTCCACAAGGATACTTGCACAGCCCCACTATCTGCCACGGGCTCGTGGCCCAGGATTTGGCACAGTGGGATCGCCCATCCTCTGTGGCCTTGTTTCATTCATTAGAGAATGGTTGCCCTGGTCGTGGGCCAACCTATGGCAGTTTTGTAACCTTTATCACAGGGATGGATGCACTGTCACGAAGGCTAGCTTTTCCATCTCGCCTGGGGAGCAGAGAATGTTGTCTGCTCCCTCATCCCATAAACGTAATAGCCAAGCCGAGACTGGCTCTCCAGGGCGCTGTCTGTACTGCCTCCCCAGCTCCTGCAACTCAGTGGGAGTGTAAGGGGTGTAGGTCGTGAACTGAGTCACAGCTGGGTTGCCGGCAGCAATGCCCCCAGGGCCCAAAGGTTGCTCACGTTTTTACCCTTTGCTTCAAGATTGGCCGGGCTTGGGGGTTGGGAGCTACATCGTCTCCACTCGCTTCCTCCGCCTCTGCCTCAGAGTCTCCACTGTGGGGCCCCTCTTCCAACAGGCGGACCCGGGCTTCCAGCATTTCCAACCGGGACACCTGGTTCGGCACCCGGGCCACTTCATTAAGCCCATTTTCCGTGTTGAGACTCAAGGCCTTGAGGAACATCCAGCCCACGCGGCCAGCTGTAGCCTTCTCCTCCTCTGGCAACCGCTCAGCCAGAGCCTGCAGAGCCCTCTCCACACTAGCAGGAGAGCCATCTATGTCCTCCCACCTTTTCTTGGGGGTCCAACTCCTGAGAACAGTGGCCATCGGGCACCACACACTGTGTGGGAGCCACACATCCTCCTGCCCAGAGTCAGACTCCATTCATACCTGGTCGGAATCTTGCTCACCGTGCCAGGTGTCTGAGTGGGTGGAGGCCTCCGCGGAAGATGTCCACAAGCTTCGGATCCTAAGCCTGCAGCAGATCACCAAAATGTAGGCAACGCCTTCCATAGCCAAGAGGGTGGTGTGCCAGCTGGAGGCTTGAGTTTCCCAGGCAGACCGCACCTCCTGCTCCCAGTGTCACTGTGGGGGCAGAGCCCCAGAAAGTAGTTTACAGTCTCTCGGCCTCACGTGGAGGGGTGCTGGCTCGGGTAGTAGATGGCCATCAGCTGTGGCTGATTAGCTGTCAGCTGTAGCCATTGAGCCATTGGCCACTAATATAACTGCTGCGGCTACGAAGGAGAGTGGAGGAGAGTGAAAGAGAGTTGTCGGTGGGTTGCAGACAAAACGGACAGCAGGTCGCACGTCCAGTGAACCCAGCCTCCAGTGAGACCGTAGTGGTATGACTCCCCTACCTATGGCTCCGTGGGTGTTCCTTTTTGGCCTCACCATATCCTGCGTTCTTATGTGGGGAGCGGGAGCAGAGACCCCGCAGGCCATCCCGCATGACAGTCACTCTTCATGGGCCTCCAGAAGCTGGGCTCTCACACGCACAAACCCTCTACCATGCTTCGGTAGGTTTTGGCTGGCATCGTACCATGCTTACGAAACTGAGCTTTTATATGTATAAACTGCTCCAGCATAGTCCGGAGAGTTTCAGCCGACACCACACCCTGCTCGCTGCTCCATTTGTCACGCACGGCGGCCTGCGGGGTCTCTGCTCCCGCTCCCCACATAAGAACACAGGACATGGTGAGGCCAAAAAGGAACACCCACGGAGCCATAGATAGGGGAGTCATACTACTATATTCTTGCTGGCAGCTGGGTTAGAGACACAGGAAGCAGGAGCCACACTATCTGCAACCTGCCGTCCACTTCTCTGCAATCCACAACCCACACCCCGCCGTGCTAAATGCAATCCGCGCTTGCCAGCCCAGCCACCATCTTCTTGCTAGCCCCCATTTTCTGCTAGTGTAGCCACAGCAGTTATATTAGTGGCCAATGACTCACTGGTTACCGCTGACGGCCAACTAACCACAGCTGATGGCCATCCAATCACAGTTGATGGCCATTTACTACCTGAGCCAGCACCTTTCCACGTGAGGATGAGGGCCAGGAAACTGCACTCCTAGCTCTGTCCCCACAGTCCTACTAGGGATGTAAATTGTCTCTTTGCCCAGCATCTCCAGGTTATATATGCTACTTTCCCATTAGTCACTTAGCAGCTGTCTTGTTTATCAGAGAGAGAAACTACATTCACATAACTTTTATTACAGTATATTGTTATAATTGTTCCATTTTATTACAATTACTGTTAATCTCTTACTGTGCCTAATTTATAAATTAAACGTTATCATAGGTATATGTGTATAGGAAAAATCATAGTCTGCTTAGGGTTCTGTATTATCCATGGTTTCAGCCATCCACATTCCCATGCTGGAATACCCTTTCATCTGCTCCCTATGATCTCTTTGGAAGAAGCCTGAAAAAACAAAACAAAACAAAACAAAAAAACCCTCACATCCGCCTGGAATCCTACTCAGATTCGTGATCAACGATGAATATACTTTGGGCTCATTTCTAGCTATAATTGCTAATTCCCTCTCCTATCGTCCCACCCTCACTTCAGCGAAACACTTCTTTGGCCTTCATCCCAAAGTGAACTTAGTCTCCATTTGTATTTTATGGTACTCTCTAGTTATACGTAGACATAGCCCTGGGGCTTTGATGTGCTCAGATGAATCAGCATTATCTTTGTTAGAATATCAGACTCGTGAGGGAGTGTGTCATCTGGACTTAACCAAGATGCTTTCTAGATAGGCCTCTTTCTGACCAATATGGTCTCAGAGTGTTATAAGGTCCTTATTAACTTAAGTTCTTCTATCAAAGGAACAGAGGTGTTCTTAATTATATTTTATATATTGAAACTTTCTCTGAATAAATAGGTACAGAAACTACCTTGGTGACTTTAGACTTTAAATTTATTTCTCTCTCTGTGCCAATAAATTCTCACTTCATATAAATGCTGTCAGAAAGAGATAATTTTTTCTTTCAGAATTCGAAAATTAAACACAAGAAAAGGTTTAGCTTATATCGTCAAGGTTATACTTTCAGGGAGAAGTATAGAAAAAAAACAAAACTAGAAGGTGAAAAAAACAACAACAACCCACAGTTGAGCAATTAAGTACTAATAGTCTTTACAGGAAATTCCTGTAAAGGAAATAGGCTTACTCACTTTTCAACTAAACCTAACCACAAACCTTATCTGTTGAAGGGTAGGCCAAAAAGTTTTAGATGCTTCATCTTCAAGGCATTTCCATCTACTGATAGCGGTAGTTATTTGATTTTCCTCTGTAAGACCATAGATTTGACAATACCAGTGGTCACTTGTCAAATCCGACAGCTTTTCTTTTTTCTCCAGGTGTAACCCATTATTTCTAAACTTGTGAGAGTTAAATGTGTCTTCTCCAGTTGTGTCTTCTCCAGTTGTTTTCTCCAGTTGTGTCTATCTCCAGTTGTGTCTTCTCCAGCTATTGTGTCTTCTCCAGTTATTTCTCTGGCTAGGAAGAGGTACAGTAGAACACTTTGAAAATTGATATTCTCATATGTTTTCCTTCAGATGGAAAAGCCGGCAGTCACTGAAATGACTTGAAGTTCCTTCCTCTTTTTTATGTCTTAAGAACAGGAAATGAAGGTAAGACAATAGTACTTTTTTCCCCCACTAGATTTCCTAACCAGAAAAGGTAAGCTGAGAAATGAATTGCTAACACAATTCCTTTTCATAAAATATTTTGTAATGATGGATGTGCTATTTAACTAGCAAAATTTATATCTCTGTATATCTTGAGGCTTCACTTTACAAAAATACTGGTGTTTATAAAATAAACCTATTTACAGTGCTTTGAGCATTTTGTGGGAAAAGTGAAGAGTAGAGGGACTCACGACGGTTGCCAACTTTGACAACTGCCTCCCCCAGTATTTTCTTCTCTTTCACCTTTTCCCATCCAAAGCTTTGGTCAGAGAAATTTTTAGTTCATTATCAACCAATGATAGTTGAAGCTGCAGCCTTGACTAACTGAGGTGGGTGAGCCTCAATCTCTGACAAAATAAATGTGGTTCTGAAAATGAGAAAGATTTTGGAGGAGAGACCCTTCAGATACTTGAAGCCCCCCTGTTGGGCTCTCGTCTCTTTCTGTGAGGCAACAGCATGTGGAGATGGGAAAATCAGATTCATTGAGACCCTCTACATCTGTGCATAAACTACCCTCCTAATACTTACCAGATGTGTGATTAGTATTACTAGTGGGGGCCACTATTTCAAGCAACATGAGCTTTGATTGTCCGTCAGTAAAACGAGAGGGCAATAGTCATCTTCCAGAGTATTGACAGAAAGTATGTGAGAGACCAGGGGCCCACAATATTCAGTGCCACTTGTCCATCACTTTACTTCCTGAACAGAGAGTCTGCAGCCTGGTTTGTATTCAAGTGCCCAGTGCTCGATAATCAATAGACTCTGCACATTGTGCAATTCCTTACGATTCACGGAAGCATTTTAGTGATGGTGGAATGAAAGGCACTGCATAGACATTAAATGGTCTTAAAGAGGTAGATGTTGACAAACAACATCAGTTGTGTTATCCCACATAAATGGAGTTTCCAGAATGGACTTGTTTTTGGGTTGGTCAGTTGCCAACAGTGCTGGCTACAGCTACTACAGCTCAGCATGGACCCACCTTCCCAAGCTCTATTCTTGTCCCTGAGGACAAGCATTCTTCCCAAGGGTGCTTCTTGGATCATAGCGATCACTCTGACGCTTGTTGATAATGCAGATGCCATGTTCTCCTTGAGAATCTGGAGATTCTCCAGACCGATAGAATTTGGAGAGTCCAGAAACCTGCGTTTGTAACAAGTGTTCCAGGTGATTCTTATAATCAAAATAATTTGAGAAACACTGTCTCAGAGACAAAACTGTCATCTGGAAACAGCCCCAGGCTGCCTGAGTTCCCAGGCAAGCAGGTGAGTGCATCTTAGAGAGAGCACTTATCCCCTCAAGTTTGGGATGGGTATTCCTGAGGGCTGAAGACTGCTGGGTGCCATGGTAACCCATTTGCTATAGTCTCAGACATTCAACCATGGAATCACAGAATGTTAGAACTGAGATGATTTTAGCAATCATGCAATCCCATGGTTTCCAAGTCAGGGAGCTTAAAAAAACACACACACAGATTTCCCAGCTAAATCCCCAGAAGTTCTGATCCCCTACCTCTAATGTGAAGGAACTACTGATACACCCAAATAATTTATTTTTCAAATAAGAAAACTGAAGCACAGAGAGAGGCTAGGTGTCTTAACTGGAGTCACAAAGCAAGTTAATGGTTAAACCTAGATTGTTATGCATTTGTTCTGACTCCTGAAGTGTTTTGCATTTATTTGAACAACAGAAGTGATGGTGATTTATGCATGAAAGTTTGTCCTGGGATTTGGAGATAAGATTTCTGAAACAGCATCCCTACTCTTAAGGAGCTCCCAATCTAACAGGAGAACACAATATCTGAAATAACAATTATACTTGCGTGTGGATAAATTATAAGCAAGGAATCGCTGAGCCCTTCTTGTTATCCAGGCAGTATTCTTGGAGAAATCATGAAGTCTGGAAAAGAGAGTCAGTTCCTACTGATATGAGCTTCGATTCTAGTGGGAGAGGAGTTTTCAAAACAAGATATTTTCAGACAATAATGTGTGCTAAGATAAAGTGATATCAGATGAGTTGCTGGCGAGTGCAGTGGTCAGGAGAGAGAGATGGGTTTCATTATGCAGGTTGTCAGGGAAGTTCTCTCTGGAGGAGATATCCAAGATAAGACATAAAGGAGCCAAATCAGGTCACACAGGGTTTTACACATGGTGCTTGGGAATCGATTCTTTATCTCATGCGTAGGAAGATGCCTCCAGGGATTGGAGACTGTTCATTGAGGGGCTTTGTGGGCAAAGGAAAGAAAGGCAAGGGGGGCAGACCAAATCTTGGAAGGCAGTTACTTTAATCTGCCTCATTCTTTGACTACAGGCCTCATAAGGAAGAGTCACCAGTTGTCACCAATGGGGATAAATAATGCAGTGACGCTAGTCTCTGCCCTGGCACTCTTCAAGGCTCTCCACCATCTATCTCACTGTGTCCCTTCTTCACTGAGCACTCAGCAGCCAGGCGGAAACATCCTGCCCTTCCAGCTCCGACCTGGGCAAACTGGTCTGGATAGACCTGCCCACGCTGAGTGGCTCTGCTTGCCTCCTGTCCAAGATAACCTCTCTGTGGTTTGCAGGGTGGAAACCTTCTCAGAGAAAACAGTCCATGAACCCGCTCCTCACTCTATTTGACCTGCTACCCTGCCGACTCATTCCCCTCACAGTGGAATTATGTCAAAACTCTCCTTAACAAATGAGCAAACACCTCCCTGACTGCCCTGCACAGTGTAGAGTGTGGCAGGCGTGACTTGTCCCCACTCCCCACACTCCTTCCCTTACTCCCTCATCACTGCACAGCTTTCCATCTTCTCATCCCTGCTGTGCGTGCTGATCTGACCATTGGAGGCCAAACCTAGTGGACACTTTTCAGTATTTTTGTGCCCGATTCCTCTGTAGCTCCAAACTTTTTCTGTGCTTAGTCTCAGGGTGGTCTCTGTGTTCTGTATCTTTTCTTCCTTTTGGGTTTATCCTTTGCAATGTTCCCTTGGCCCTGACCCACCTTTCTAGGCTGGTGTTCCTCAAGGAAGTCTATCTGCCCTTTCCTCGCAGCTGACAGACTTCTCTGGTCTGAACACCCACCTATGCTGCTGACCCAGGTCCCTCTCTGAGTCCCACCCTGCTGCTTTTGGAACGCTCCAACTGGATCCCCAAAGACACCTTAAGCTCAGTGCTTCTGCTAGAGAAACATTAATTATTGATAACTCATTTATAAATATTAAAGTTACTCCCTTTTCCTGCACCTGAAGACGTTGGAGACATGGTGTGTGAGTGTGTGTGTGTGTGTGTGTGTGTGTGTGTGTGTGTGTGTTGGGAACTGGTTGAAAATGAAGACTACTATAAGATGCGGAGAGCCAAGTATTTCTTCATAAGAAAAGATGGACACACCTGGAAAGAAATATTCTGGGAAAGTCATGGGTGGAGGGAGTGGTTGAAGGAATGACCAATAAGCGCAGGGAGGAGTGAGAAAAGGAACTTGCATGGCTGGTTAGATGTGGAGAGAGCGACATTGGTTTTGTGAGCTCCCAAGGAAACACAGATGTTGTGGGGAGAAGACTTTTAAAGGCAACTTTCAGAGTGGCCATATGATATTTAGTGTAACTTATTCTTTATTCCTTCCCTCCCTCCCTCCCTCCCTCCCTCCCTCCCTCCTTCCTTCCTTCCTTCTCTTCTTTCTTTATTTTTTCTCTTCTGTTATCACTGCATTTGTTTCTTTATTTAATGTTCCTGGAATTGTTTCTTTGAATGTTCGTGTTGACAAAGACTCTCCTTGACCAAGTTTTAGTTAGGCCCCTCTGAAGACTCTTGTCAACCAGGCTTTGATGTTAGCCCCAGTCCTATCTTTGTTCTGCCCAGCAAAGACTTCTGCTAAGTGATTCTCCCATCCTTGATATTTGATCAGCCTTGATATCTAAGCCCGTCACCTGCCTTCAGAAAGAATCCTGCTGGTCTTTTAATAAGAATTCCCCTGTCCTTGATGTTGCTGTTAGTAATTTTCCATCTCCTGATCCCCTCACCCTGCTCCTTGGCTATAAATCCTCACCTGTCCTTGTCGTATTCTGAATTGAGCTTGATGTTTCTCCCCTATTTCAATAATCTTGAACAAAGTCTTCCTTGCTGTTCTAATACATGTTAGAATAATATTTTTTCTTTGAGATTGTTTTCCACATTGTGTAAGAACCTTGAGTACAGGAGCTGTGCCATTTATTTTGCCTCCCCCCCAAAGAACCTAAAACAGCATTGGAGTGTTTTAGGTGAAAATTTTAGCTAAAGTTAAAGGGTTAAATTATCTTATTCCTGTAACACCAAGAATAACACACAGGTGGGTTTTTTTTATATTAGTGATAATAGTTCAGAACTCTCAGAGGCATAGACTAAACTGTTCTGTAGGAAAATTACTTTTATTTGCTTCTAAAAACAAAATTAAATGAAAATCAAATATTACCTACTGCTATGGTATGAATGTTTACTCACTCCCTTTCCAAATTCATATGTTGAAATCCTACCCCTCAAAGATGAAACCCCTAGTGATAGTATTAGGAGGGGGCCCGTAGGCAGGTGCTTAGGTAATAAGGGTGGAGCTTTCAGGTGTGGCATGATAGTATTATAATAGAGATTCCAGATAGATCTCTAACACTTTGCACCCAGTGAAGACACAGTGAGAGGGCACTGGCTTTGAACCAGGTAGAGGGCCTTCACCAGAATATGACCACGCTGGTGCCTTTATCTTGGACTTTCCAGCATCTGTGAGAACTGTGGAAAATAAATTTCTGTTGTTTATAAACCATCCAGCCTTTGGTATTCTGTTATGGCAGCCTGAATGGACTAGGACACCCTCCCAGGGTCCTTATCTCATCTCTTGTAAATGGTGTGAAAACTCTAATGACCACCCTATCAGCAAGGGGGACAAGACCCCCAGGAACACAGCCCAGGCTCTGATTCTCTCGCTTGATTCTATATTTCAGAGTATTGATAGTAATGCCAGCCAGCAACAACTGTCCGTTTTTTTATTTGAGGCACAGAGAGTGAAGCAACCTCTATTTTGTAACTCATAATAAAAATTAGTAATGTGCAGACAGTCTCAAACTTTATTAATTATTCATATGAGCTATACCACTAGCTTTCCTAAATGTGAAGAACCTGACATTTTCATTCATCTTGGGTCTTTTTTTTTTTCCCCGTGAAAACTTTCACTTAATTCTTTCCAAGTTACTCATGGAAATATATGTACTAGATAGAACATTAAAAAAAAAAAAATTCTGTAAAAAAATGGAGTCAAAAGAAGACACTGTGTGGGGTAGAGATCCAAGTGATACCATGAGCTTGAAATGTTCTCCCTCCTTCAGATGTGTAGGAAATGACACACACAAAGGGACTGCTATGCCATTGAAAATACCACACAAATGTGGACTTGTGAGGGCTCATTTGGGAGGACCTGCCCTTTCAAAGCTTCCTGTGTGACTTGCAGTTTGATCACAAGTTCCAATTTCTTCATTTCCCATTTTTTGATTTACAGAAATGAAGAGGATTCTCAGAGTGGGGCTCTGAATCTTGATGTCCTCCACTCTAGCAACAAAACAAATTTACTGAAGTGATGACAGGACCCAGGGAGAACAATGCTTTATTTGGAATGGTTATTTCTTTGGCTTGTTGCAGGAGAGAGAATTCAAGGATTTAATACTTCAGGTAGGGGTTTTCGCGTTTCATGTTAACACTGTGAGTCTTGTGGTCAAAATTTAAAGTGCCAGATAATCTGATATATCAGCGACATGACCTATTAATACAGCACATTTCCTTCCTACTGTTAAGGTGTGTGTAGGAGGAGAAATTATCGGGGTGAACAGTTTTCAGCTGATACCAAGCATGGATGAGGAAGCCAGTCATCATAGCTGGTGGTCAGTCGGAGCAGCGGAAGGGGAATGAAGGGTGGTTCGGCCATTTTTAACAGGAAATAACTGTTGCTACTGGTGACACTGGGAGGGAGTTAGAACCTGAACTTTTTTTCCCTTGCAAAATGGGAACAGTGAAGAGGAAAGACACACAACTACTCTTTGTAAATATGTTAGAGTTTCATCTTCTAATGTGTTTCTGCGTTGCTTTGTTTATTGGGTTTTTCAGATTGCTTCACCAAAAAACTTCTTTGGACATATTCTGAGAGAAGTGAGGAGTTTGTTTTATTTTGTGATTTATCAGAGCCAGAGAAATCCCATTTCTACAACAGAAATCAACACTCACCCACCCAAGGTCCTGAACACCTGCCCTGCAGTGGTAGTAAGGACCTATCTGACGTTCAGTGGTACCTACAACCTCAAAATGGAGATCCATTAAGGGAAATTACTAAAAACTATTCTCACATCATTCTGGACCAGAACACCCTACATTTTTTGACCGTGGAGATGAACAATGCTGGGTCGTATATTTGTAGACCCAGGATTAGGTAAGTCCCCAATGCATTCCTATCTGAAAACGTTCCTAAATCCCATATTTTCTGGATATAATATCTATGTTCATAAGACCTTGTCAACTCTCCTAGGAGCCCCCAGGATGAGGCCTGTTGCATTAAGATGGTCTTAGAAGTTAAGCCCAAGACAAACATATCCCATGTGTGCCCACATAAGAAATACCTTACTCTTGGTAGCATTGACGATATTTATTGCCCTAGTCTCGACTGCCAAAGTGATGTACAGAGCCCAGAGGTGACCTGGTACCAGGTAAGAATGACTTCTCCAAAATTGATGTAAGGCTATGGTTTTTATGGTAACATCTCCGTTTGTACTTTATAGAAATGTGGGTTTGAGGATCTGAGGTCTAGAGGTTGACCTTGTGCTTACAGAGAAGACCTGACTTTCTAAAATGGTCTTTCCCCTAGGCAGCCACAGAACCTGATATTCTAATTATTAAAATCATCCTTTTGATAGTGCCAGGAAAATGTCTAAAATTCAAGTATATCACATGTGCGATAAGTCATAAATTTACAACATCTGCTAATGCAGAAGGCTGGATTAGTCCATTTTTACTGCCCATGGAAAACAATGGGCATTGCTCAGGGGAAGGGAGCACCCAGCAAGTAAGACTTGAAGGGTTTTCAAAGAAATAGGAAACTAGAATACTTTCCTAAGCAGACATATCTGAAAGAACAGTTAAGGCAAACAGAGGATGGCCCTGAGACCTTGAAGAGGGAGTGCAATGTTAAGAAAAAAAAGGGAACAGGGGCCAGGAAAAGGCAAGTTTCACAATGATTTTGAGTTATGAAGCACATGTGAATAAACATAATAAAAACACTTCACATTTTCAGGTTTTATAATTATACCAAGTGCTAACAGATATACAAATGCTGTGTAAGCATCTCTTTCAACGTAGTCTTATGTCCTTTGACCCTTGGATGGTGGAATCAGGGAGTAAAATTTAAATTGCTTCCTACACTTGGCAATAATTATTTAAAGTCTAGTACTTTGCCTTAAAAAAGTATAAGAAACTTGACACTTGACTTCAAAATATATCTGTTTGTTAATATAAAAAATAATCATTTTAAATGACCACTGATTGAATTCAAGAAAGCAGCCCCTGTTTATATGGGGGCAGACTCAACAATTAGAGACTAGTGGGGGTACAATGACTGTGGTGTGAAGAGACATTTTCTCACTTTATTCTCTTGAGACTTGGCAACAGTAAGTGGACAGCTGTTATTATGTCCATTGTAGGGATGATGAGCGATGGGCTTAAGGTCTTACATTTGTATTTTAAAGTGACACTGAAAATATGCTGGTTTCAATAACATCCTAATTTAAGAAATACATTAATTTCATAACCTCTAAAATGAGGTTAGTAAGAAAAGTCAATGGTTCTGTTAATTATTTTCAGTTCTCTCTTAAGAACAAAACTTCGCTTGGTTCAAAAGTATTTGTAATTTGGGATAACAGATGTCAAGGTAGGCTGTTTCTAGCCCAGTAAAGCACGCTTGTCCCCAGTTATTTCAAATGAAAAAGCATTTGAATTTTCAGTGATGGTGTCCCTGAAACTAAAACTTATTTTCACTTTCAGATAAGCACAGGCCACAGAGTAGTTGCCAAATTACTGCACATATTGCTCTTGTAGGCTAAACCCTAAAGTTGTATGACATTTACAAAAGGAGGCTTTATGTCACTTCTCTGGAACCTTGACTGCAAATGTCAAGATGTGTTTAATGGTGAATAGGCTTCTGTCCTAAAAGCAGGTACATGATGGCTATCTTTAAAATCGTACCTTCTGACGCAGGTTTGAAGAGGTCATGGCTCAGGGTATGTTGCATGACTTGCGTGCATGTGTGCATGTACACACACACACGCACACATACACGCACGCAGTAACCTGGAAACTCACAGACCTCATGCTAGCAGTGTATTACTAAAAGTGAAGACATCAGCCAGGAAATAGTACCCTGTCCTTTTTTCCTTTCTTGCTAAACAACAGGTACTCAGGTGGTAGGTGGGTCATACCTAAGACATCTCAGAACAGAAAAGATGAAAACATAGTGTTAGTGAATTCAGATGAAACTACTTACCGGGAATGTATCTGTCAGATGTATAGAATAGCCAACTGAAGTAAATTTATGGGCTGGAGTCTCTAAAGGTTTCCAAAATATTTTTAATAGACATGTCAAAAATTTAGGCTTGGAGATTCTATTTTTTTTTAATTAAAAAAAATTTATTGTGAAACAGTGTGTTTTTCCAGCACCCATCAGTTCCAAGGCAAGTCGTTGTTTTTTTCAATCTAGTGGAGGGCATAGCTCAGCTCCAAGTCGAGTCATTGTTTTCAATCTAATTTTGGAAGGCACAGCCCACTGGTCCATGGGGAAATCAAACCAGTACCTGGGTGTTATGAGCATTGCGCTCTAACCAACAGAGCCCACCGGCCGCCCATCAGCAGCTCAGCTCCAAGGCTTGGAGATTCTTAATTGAAATATTTAATGACTGAGAAGTTGGAATTAAAGTGAATCATCTATTATTTATTCTAATAATGTTTTCTCTGTATTTTTCTAATTTCTAAAAATATAAAAAATAGTCTTGGCATAAAGAGACTTCATCTTAAGTAAATGATAACTACATTTAATGAGAGGGCATTTTATGTTTTTTAGCTAAGAAAACATTTGACGTGGGAAACATTGTAACAAAGGTCAATGGGAAACACTCTTCATGAACTCCTGTCAGTAAGACATGTGCCATGAGCAACATTTCCATTGGTGGTTTAAGACAATCTCACGCCTATACCACATTCGCTCACCACAAAGTAGCTGCCACGCCGTTTCTGAGCCCTGTGTTCCATGGAATTTTCGCACATAGGCCTCCACTTCTCCTTCTCATTTCCTTTTGGCCTAGTTCTCGCAGTAACTGGCACTTGTTGGCATTCTATGAGCATAGTGACATGGAGAACTGGTGAGAATGATGAGATTGGCTAGCCCAAACATCAATGTGACTCCAAATAGGGAAGAAGTAAAGATCATTTAGATTTGATTTTTCCAAGGTTGATACATTGGCCCCATTTGATTGTTCTCATGGTTAAATCTTAGAACTCAGACTCCTGGACACTTTCCTAATATCTGCTCAAGGCAATAATCTACATGTTGTCTAACCAATACTGAAAACAGAGAAACTATTGTCTTCCTTGTTCTGAAAGTATGTCATTGCAGTCTATGCTTGTATTAGCTTTGGTACAGCTCATTATATGTTTGATTCACTCTAAGTTGGCAGATAGATCTTTTTCATAAGAACTGCAATCAGACCAACAATTTTGTGCTAATAGAGTAGAATTTTTAACCCATGTTTATGATTATATTCATTCCTATTAAACTGTAATTTGTTGGTTCTAGCTCATTATTCTATGTGTCAAGCAGTTGGAATTCTGATTTTGAAATCTAACATATTAGCCATCACTTCTACATATAGGAGACTTGTAAATGAGATACACACATGATATGTCTTCACTGAAGCACTTCGTAAAAACACTGAACAGCCTGGCGCTGAGGACAGTTCTCAGTTGTTGACCCTAGGTTGACCTTCTAGTTACATATGGTCCATTAATCAACCCATAACTTTGGTGGATTGCTACTCTATTAACTAAAACAGTCAGACAAAGCCTGAGTCACTCAGCCCACATATAATATATCCATTTTATTTATCTAGAAGGTCATGAAAGTGTTTTCCAAATCACTCGCTGTAGTGAAGATATAGTGCATTTACTATATTCCTCTGAGCCTTTGATCTAATCATTTTGTCATGGAAGGAAACGAGAAGACGGCCATGATTGCTGTTAGTCAATGCAAGCTGGCTGATATTCAACACCTTTTCATTTTTTAGGGTTCATAAGCCATCTGTTTAATAATTCACTCAAGACTTTGGCTAGGTATTGACATCTAGCTCATCAGTCTATAGTTTCCATAATTTACCCTTTTCCTATTAAAAATAAATATTAGTACAAAATTCATGTATAAGTAGAACATTGTCAGTTGATGATTAGAGCAAGAGACTGTGCAGCTGCTCTTCTCAGGAATGTGCAACATAGGCAACGGAAAAAAGAAACATTCAGGGTACATCCCATTAGTGGTCAGCAGAGCAGCATGGTCGTGTAGTTATGGTGAGAGCTGGGAACAGAGGCTGCAGGTTGGTTATGTGGTGTGATTATTGGGTCCCAGTTGGGGTGGTTGAACTTTACAAGTGTGAGTCTTGATCCAGGGACCTAGCAGTGGGAACAGAAAGAAGATGGTGGATGCTAGTGACATTTTCAAGGAATAAAATAAACAATCAAACGCTTTAATTGGGGTGTGTGAAAGAGATGGCTATCATATTTTGTGTCTTTGTGGCTCAAAATATATTCACAGCATTTACCAAGTTGGAGAAAGTAACAGCTAATTCAGTTAGGGAAGAGGAGAGGTGACATGTGCAGAGGTGACAATGAATCATTAAAACTGACATGAAAATATCAAATCCATCAGGGAGGACAGAGCTTGAGATACAGATGCTGGAGTCTTCCCAGCCTAGGTAGGAAAAGCCCAGGTAGGAGCTCTCCAGTGTTGCCCAATTCCAGGGAGCACCAATCCCACTGAATAACACAATGTGCTTTGTGCTCTCTGGAGTGGTGGTATTTCCCGGTAGTACAAAAGCTTGATGATATTAGAGTATAATATTGTAATAATTACTCCTGGTAGAGTATGTTTCTTCGTTCTTCTCCTTGCTTCACACATATCTTTAAAAGTCCCTTTTTAGTGTCCTCAATTTCTTTTTTTTTTCATGCCTCAGTTCTCTCTAGGATTTACTGACACTATTTGTGAGAGGTTCCTCCTTCCACATTTTTGTTCGTGATTGTTTCATATCTGAACAAAACAAAGAATTCCCTGTGTAGGCCCAGTAGCACCTTTATTTCCTATTAGAATCACTTGTGATTGTATTATTAGAATGGGTTTCCAATCATTCTTTACACAAATTGCTTCTTAATTATCTCTTTTCTTTGATGTTTCCTTTTAGTTCCATCTCATAAAGTCTTAATAATACATCCTGAGCCATACGGATCTTTGTATGGGAAAAAATAAAACCAGGTCTACCTTGTTATCACCCATCTTACCTGGGGCTCAGCTGAGGTCTTAGTTCCAACTCTGTATTCTCTCCCTATTACCTTCTCATGTGACTTAAACACACCTCCACTCCAGTTTCTGCTCTTTGTATGTTATTACTGTGCTCTCTAGAGTTTTGTCTTTGACTTTTACCCCACGCTTTGAACCTTGATTCTTAGTTCTTGAAATCACCTCGTAGGTAATTAACCTTGTCTGTCCCTCCTCTTGGCCTTGTTTACCTTCCTACCTGCAGCTGCCCCTCCCTCCAATTTTGATCCCCCCACACTCCTCCCCACCACTTGGGCTCCTCACCACTGACTGGAAATCCCTTCTTGAGCCACAAGAACCACACCAGAGACTTGGAGTAGGGGAATCCCTGAGTCTACCAGTCAACAGACAAAGTGGAAGGGAAATTCCTCAATCAGAACCTGAAACTCAAAATCAGAAAACTTAGATTACTTTTTAGTCCTCTCACTTAACTAGCTCAGTGATATGGAACCAAACACAACTGCCAGAAGCTCAGTTTTCTCATCTGTAAAATGGAAGACAGAGAATCTATGCAACCCAAGTCAGAGAATCCTTCATACAATCATATGCGATAATATATGAGAAAGGACTTTGTCATCTACATGGAAAACAGGCTCTTAGTGTTTTGTTATTTTTGTTGTTTATTCTTTCCTTTTAACTACGGCGGTAAGAGATGTCCTCCTGGTACTCTTAGTTGGATGTTGGAAGGCTACGTGTCCCGTGGAGCTTAGGGGCTACAAGTTGATTGTCGCAGTGATCCTTAGTCATTCAACAAATATTTATTGAGCCCCTACTATGTCTCAGTTCTTAGTGATACAAAAAAGAGTATGAATAGTCTTTGCTTAAATTTACAAGAGCTTCTCTACTTAGTTGCCATTAAAAAAAAAAAAAAAAGTCTGACCTTTTGTGATTCTTAGGCTTCAAAACCTTTCTTTCAATTAGACATGCATTCATTCACTCATCACTTACAAGAGCTTACTATTGCCAGCCTGCCTGCTAAAGACTGGAGACCAAGATCAAACACAAGCGCATGCTCCAGCCCTTTCACCTCGGCCTTATTTCCTACGTACATGCTTTGCTTCAAATGTTCCTAAGGCACTTACACTCAATTGACTTATTCCTACATATTCTTTAAGGCTCTGAATAGACTGGAGTGGGCACCCCACTTCATATGCGCTGAGAGCATCATTCTCTGGCTTAGCACTCAGGGCCTGCATTCTTAGACTGAGAGCTCACTGCGGGAAGGGGTCTGTGTTCATTCCTCCCAGTGTGTCTGGGGCCAGCTATAAGTCTCAACACAAAGGCCACTCTCAACCACTACAGAGAAGGAGATCCCAAAACCCATAATTACTGTAAAAGGCCTACATACAATGGCGGAGGTGTGTGCTCACTGCTCTGGGAGCATGAAGTGACTGATATCTTGTCTCCACGAGAGGCTCCTCTGGAGGCACCTCTGAGCAGCAGCCTGTCCCCTGGGGAAAAGTGGAGGAAGACATGTGCAAGTGCGTGGACTGAGAAAGAAGGTGGATGTTTAGGGAGTGGCGCGTGGGACGGGCAGTAACAGGAACTAAGTCTGGGAACAGATGGCGAGGTCAGACTGTGAAGAAGTTTAAATTTTATCCTAAACGCAAAGCGGTGTCACTGATGGATTCTAAGTCCAGAAATGTTCATAATTGTATTTTAGTTCGCACTTGCCTTTGGGTCAACTGTGAGTTAAATAATTGCTTTTCAGTGATCAGTCATTCTTTGTCATATTTATGTACACCTGTTAAGTTATTTACTTAATATTTTTAATTTAAATGTTATTCTTTTAGTAGAGTGAAATTTATTTAAAAAGGAAATTTTATATTAGCCCCATACACAGAAAACCTATGTAGTTTCCAGGAATATGAATATATATGTATTTAAAAAATACCTTTAGGTATCAGCTATTTAGAACATGATGAGTTTTCTAGAATAGTCTCAGCGGCTTGGGAAATGCTGGGTTAACTAGTTCTTGGTGGGGCTGATTAGATTTGGTACCCTGATCTCCACACATAATATAACTGTATTTGAAAATGCCTCTCATTTAAAAAAATAATTTTACAAATAAGATTTTTGAACAGAATCTTCTCATAGCATGGCGGTATTTTTCTGATGTCCTTGTCTCAAACTGACTGTCCCCTTCCCTGGTTCAAATTCATTAAGTTTTTTATTTGTGCAATTATTATTAATAACAATTCTCTGGTTAAAGAAAGTTACATAATTTTCTTGTCTCTTGGATTAGAATGGAAGACTACTCTCTGAAGAAAGGAGTAACCGAATGCAACTGGGTGAAATCTATGACTTTCACCAGGGCACGTACGTATGTGATTATACTCAGTCAGATAATTCAAGTTCATGGACAGTCAGAGCTGTTGTTCAAGTGAGAACCATTGGTAAGTGAATTTTTGCTTTCAAGATTTGAGATTTGAACCCCAATTGCACAATTATAGTTACCTTTCTGTGGCTTAGTAATTTTTTCCTTTTTGGGAAAAAAAAAAAGATAATCATACACTATAGTCATGGAAAGCCTTGAACATTGGCAAACATCAGGTTTTCCATTAACCTAGATTCTATTCTCCGAGGAAGCCCTAGTTCTGGATCCTACCGTGTTTCCCCGAAAATAAGACCGGGTCTTATATTAATTTTTGCTCCAAAAGATGCATTAAGGCTGATGTTCAGGGGATGTCTTCCTGAAAAATCATTTTATAGTTAGGTCTTATTTTCGAGGAAACATGGTATTCAGGTTATCATAAGTTTGGTTCCCATGCACTGACGCCTCATTTGTTTTTGTAGGAAATTAAAAAATAGTATTAATAATTCACACACAGAAATAAGTGATACCCATGTAGCTGTCACCAACTTTAATACTGTTACCATTTCTCTACATGCTTAAAATCTCACTTTCTCTTTAAAGAAACAAAACACTGCAGATATAACTTGAGACTTATCCCCTCATCGCTTCCTGCACCCTCCCTTCCTCAACATAGTTCAGTCTTATAGTTTATATCCTTTGCATTTATGTTTTTATGCTTTTTCTACGTGTGTGTATCCATCAATAAAATAGAATATTGTTTTAGGTTATAAAATGTGATTTATGTTATAGACATATGATATTATTCTAAGGTAGCATCCAATTTACACACCTATCAGCAATGAACAGTTTCTTATTATTCCGAAATAGTGTTTGATGTCTTCAGAAATTTTGATTGGTGTCAAGTGGGGGTCTCTTTTTTTTAATAGCAATTTACATTTTCCTGAATACTAATGAAGTTGAATATTTTGTTATATGTTTATTGGTCCATTGGGTTTATTCTTCCGTGACTTCTCTATTTTTGGCCCAGTCTTTCCTTTGGGCCTTTCTTACTAAATTTACAAGTATCAGCGTGAATAATGTAATAATTTAAGCATGGCCTATGTCAAAACATAACAGAGTCAGTCATTCATGCTGTGTATTAAACAGCTACAGAATGGTTGATTTAGCGCTTAGGAATATATTAATCAATTTTACCTCCTCTTCTTTTATTGCAAGATACAAACCACTGAAGCCGACTCAAACACTCCTGCTTGCTTCCTTGCCTTTACACTCTCCACTACTTTAGATCTCAGTATTTTAAATTTATATTAGATTGTTCTTTGGATAAGAAGTTAGAATGCAACTACCCCTTTTGCACCACTTGTCCCCTCCAAGTGATGTGTGATTGCTTTTTAACTCAGGTATGACAACTTGGCTCATCAAACTTTCAGTGGCAGGTTCTGCTTTTCTCTCTCCCAGAGGACTCTTTGCCACATGTGTTGCATCTCTTTCAATCAATCAAGCCTTCTCTGTCGTTATTCCTGTCTTTTCCATTTACTCTTCCATTCTTTCATTTGTTCCTTCTCACACAAATCTTTCTGGGACATCCAATATGCGTCAGGCACTGGGCTTGGTGCTAAGGATATAAGAATGAGGACCAGGACACTTCCTCTTGTCTCTCAGAACTTACTACTTTGTGGGACAGACAGAGAGGGAACAGGCTATCATGATACAATGTGATGAGTAGAGAGGAGAAGCAGAGGCCCCACCAAGCCCAAACCTGGGCACAGCGCATCACAGTGAGAACTGAGGGGTAACAACAAATTTGCCCAATGAAGGAGGGAAATATGCCATTCCAGGCAGAGGGAGCAGCATAGTTAACATCTGGAGGATGAGAGAGAGCTTGGTCATGCAGTCAGTGAGGAAAAAGACGGTCAGTTGAGGGGGAGTGTCTGGATGCAGAACTGAGATCACACTGTTCCTGTAAATTTGGACTTTATCCAAGAAACAATGGTGAGCCATTGAGGGTTCTACGCAGAAGAGTGTCATCAGGAGATTTGTATTTGAAATAGGCCACTCTGCCTACTGTATAGGAGATGTGTTTTAGGGAGCAAGAATGGAGGCAGGGAGAAGAAATAGGATGTTGCTGTGGTCAAACAAGCAATTGCTGACAGTGGCCAGACCTGGGAGTGGCAGTGAGGTGCAGAGAAGTGGACGGACTCAAGAAATATTTAGGAGGTACATCTTAAAGGATGTGGAAAGTGGGAATGAAGATCAGGGCAAAGGAGGGGTTGAAGATGAGAGCTAGGTGTTAAGTTGGGCGACTAGGCGGACTTCCTGTAAGATACTGAGAGAAGATAGCACAGCACAGGACAGCATCCACAGGGGCCGATGCAGGGCCCAGGTGGGAGACCAGCAGGTTTGATTCATGCTCTTAAAAGTTGTCTCTGGTTGCTTTTTGAATAGACTTAGCAGGGGTGATGAGAAATGGCTTAATTTGTGCATAAACAGCACACGATAATGAATTTTCTCTGGAAGACAAAAAAACACAAGGGAAATGAAGGATGTGTTAGTTTTCTGGCCTGGATAAGTTTTCTGGCCTGGTAAGTGGTGGCCCCATTCAATGAGACAGAAAAGGCTGGGAAAGAAGGTCTGAGGAAGAAATGAGGGATTAGGCATGAAAGGACTTTTGGTCATCCACGTCACGACATGTAGGGTTTTGGGTAAACTGGTCTGAAGATTTTGGGGCTGGTGATGTGAATGAGAGGGTGACCAACATAATATGTATCTGAAGCAACAGGCCTGACATCACCTAGCGAGTGAGTATAGAAATAAGAGAGCCCAGAACTGAGGCCTGGACCGTTCTACCACTTGGACAGGTGAGGAAGAGGAGGGTCCCCAAAGGACTTTCAATAGGGGTGTGGGAACAAAGGGAGCTGTTGCAGGGCATAGCGACTCAAGTGTCTCAAGGAGGAGGAGTGATGCTCTGCCTCTAATGGGGAGGCCTGAGAACTAATTATTGGATCTGGGAAGGTGGTCGTCATTATTTATATCATCAAGGGGTGTCATCAAGAGGAAGGGTGGGGAGGAGAGCAGTAAAGGAAGTGAAATTGATGATGAGGGAAAGAGATCATTTTGAGGACCAAGACCTTCTGTAGGGAAGTTACCTAGAAAGTAAACTGCACCGCCCAGGGAGAGAATGCAAGACCACTAGGAGAGAACTAGGAAGAGATCTGATATTCAGAAGAGGCACAGAGGAGAGGCACCCACAAGCACATAGAGAAGTGAGTAGAGGTGATGGAGGTGAGCAGGAGAATATAGAAACATGGAACCAAAAGAGGAGAGGATTCCAAACTGGGTGTGGCCAATGCTGCTGAGAAGTAAAGCTGATGAAAAACTCAGTTGTGCCCAGTGGATTGAGGTGCACGGAGATCACTGGTGACTTTAGCCAAAGTAGTTGCGGTGGAGTGATGGGGGCAGAAATCAGACTCCGTGGGAGGTGAGGGAGTGGAGGAAATGAGCAAATAGCACTCTTTCAAGAATTTGGCTGGAAAGGAAGGAGAATGAGTAAGGCAGGGAAGTGAGGTGGAGGGGTTTTGTTCTTTGTTTTAAATGGAGAGACTGAGACAGAGAGAGAGAGAGAGAGAGAGAGAGAGAGAGAGAGAGAGAGAGAGAGAGAGAGAGAGAGAGACATTAAAGATACGGGAGAGAGATGGTATAATTGAGGGCAGGAGGTCCCTGAGAAATAAGAGAGGATGCCAGAGCAAAGGTGATGAATTTTCCTTTATCAGGGGAAGGAACATCTTCCAGAGGAAGTGTGACAGTGGAGGCACATTTGAAAGTTTGCGACAGGAAGCTGAGAGATAGGTGATTAATGAACGATGGGACTCACTTTTATTTTGAAACAAACCACGACTTTAAGAATGGAGGGGGTAGAGTCCAATCTGGCTGATTTTCTCAGGTGAATTCTCCTTGTTGTCGGATTACTCAGCCAGATGGCACCAATACGCAATCTTGTAGGAGAAGATGGGACTGAGGGCTCAAGTCTGCCATGGGTGAGCCGGGCAGATACGAATTTAAGGACGAATGTTTTGCTAGTACCCACAACCTGATGCGACAGTCATTTCTGAAGGCATGCATTTCACATAGAAACCTGCATTTCTAACCTTATGGAGTATAAACAAAATTTGCAGAGAGAGCATCAGAACATTCAGACCAATGTGTGATCATGCACATGTCTTCAGCAGGCAGGCTGTCAGATTTCTCAATGCAAATAACTATTTTTATCTTTATCTTTTAGTGAAAGACACGCGTGTCAAACCAGACATTCTGGAACCCATCGTGGACACACTGGAAGTAGAACTGGGTAAGGTGGCGGCATTGTCACCCTTGTTTGACACTGCGCTCTGGGAGCAGGTCTAAGTGTGATAGAAGGAGAGAGTACTAGATGTCCAGTCAGAGAGAATTAGGTGTGACTCTTGACTCAGCCACTGACTGGTGTGATGACCTCACACAGTCACTTAATCTTTCTAAGCCTCAGTTTGTAAATCTGTAAATAGGCAAAATAAAAAACTGACCTCATGAGGTGACATTGTAGGATAATGTATGTTAGGTGGCTGGTGCGTGGTCAATAGATTTTAGGTTCTTCCTTACTCACCCCAGAAACAGGCGGTTACACATATTGGGTCCATTGGTTAAATCTATAAATTTAACCAATTTACCAACTTGAGTAGCATTGACCTTTAAACATATGATGTTTGGTCTGGTCTTCCAGATAATTTTAGGCAAATAATTTGTTTTCCAAAGTAGTGTCTTCTTTGGGTAGTGGGGCAATGTGACTTTCCTATGGTCCTCTTTCATTTTGTCAACTTTCATTTTGTCATCTTACCAAACAGCTAAATAATACCTGGTCTATTTAAAACCAAGTACTGGTTGTTTCAATAAAATAAGTTCTTTTAAATGTGAAAATACATATATTTGTAGAAAGAAATGTAAAAATAGATATTATGGTAAAAGACCGCTAGGTGGCGGTATCAGTATATCCTCATTATAAAAATGAAAAGACGAGAAACATCACAAGAAAGGAAGGAGGAAAGAAGAAAAATAATAATTAATTAGAAAATAACAAGTTACAAATAGTATCAGTGAATTTTAAAGTATGGCTGCAGGAGGGGACATTATTCAGGTGCAAAAATGAGTTTTCAAATGTAGTCCCTAACCGTTTCATGGTTAAAATACTGAGTTTGAGGCAGAGCGTGTATCTGGATACCCGTTACAGAGAAAATGAGGGGAAAGAGGGTGGTAGTGTGATAAGATGCATGCCCATCTATACAGCAGTATTCAAAATGCAGCTGAATATCTCAAACATGTCTTCCTTAAGTTATATGCCACAATAACCTCATGATTTTTATTCATATGCAAGTATTGGTTTAAAAAATGTTCTTTATTGACACACCTGTACTTCACAGCAGCATTAGAAGACCAGGCTGGTCACTGATACTTCTAATTTTCCTGGTATCTATCCTCAAACCATCTTAGTGCTATGACCACGCCAATCTTTTAATTTTTTTTATTTTAACGTTTTATTTTTAATTACAGTTTTATTTGTTAATTACAGTTGACATACAATATTATATTAGTTTCAGGTGTACAGCATACTGATTAGACATTTATATACCTTACGAAGTGATCACCCAGATAAGTCTAGTACCACCTGACATCATGCATAGTTATTACAATATTACTGACTATGCTCTCTATGCTGTATTTTAAGATTGTATAGTCACGGTTTGAGATCTAAGTATTGCCCATCAGAAACAAACATACCTGGTTTCATTTGTTTCTGAATGAGAGACAGGTGAATGTTTGGTTATTTCTGGCACACCTGTTCTACCTGCAAACCTAACTGCACCAAGGACCAGTCTTCAGGTGGAGTGTTTCTCCTACACAGCACAAAGCGTTCTCACTTCCTTCCTTCCTATATTCTGTGGCCCCTTAATTTCCAGGAAAGCCTTTGACTCTTAACTGCACAGCGCGATTTGGCTTCCAAAAGGACTTTAAACCTGTGTTGAGATGGTACAGCAAAGATTCTAACCAGCAGTTGGAAATCCTAACCTCGGAGAGGAAGAGGTAAGAAAGAAACTAGCAGACAATATTCTTTGCAATCCACAGTGAATGCTTTTACCTTTGGAAACCTTTAAAATATACACACACAGCTGAATCAATGAAGTGGCCACAAGCACCGACTAGTGGTGAAAATAAAAGTACAGAAACACACAGTTCATGTTAATTTTAAACATGGGAGCTAAATGCAGTTTCGGACAGGGCCATAGAACAAAACATTTAAGTTATTTTAAAGCTTAATTTGTAGCAACGGTTTGATGTGGCTGCTTTAAACATCAAGCTGACAAGCAGAGAGACACACCAACCCAGGCTGCTTAAATAGAAGTAGCCTGTGCATCAAACGGGGAAGATGGTTACCCTCCATCCCCTCCCCATCTCTCCGTTTCCCCCAGTGCCGTCTGTTCAGTGTATCCAAATCTCTGGAGTCATTAACAGTCCAGAATGTATGAAATGAGGAAATGGCACAAGAATAAGGAGTCTGACAAAAAATAAAACAACAACAAAAAAACGTGAAGTGAGGAATAGCTGAAGCAATGCCACCTGGGAAAGGGGACTCAGGTGGGGTATCTGTCTTGAAGGACTTGGCAGCTATTATGTTTTATGAGAAACTAGACTTAGGTTGTTGCTCTCTGGAGCACAGAACTCAGTAGCCAGAATTTACCGGGAAGGCAATTTGCCTCATGGAAAAGGAAAACTCTAGCCATTCGGAGCTATCCAACCCCTCACAGTTCCTGGAGGGTTAAGGACTTGAATCCGATCTGCCAGGCCTGTCGCTAAAAGATAGTCCCTTGTTTTTCCAAGATCTGTTCCAAAATAATAGTCTATGGATTAAGCACTTCCTTCTGATTTATAAAGCATTTCAATAAACAAATGTAATATTTTAAAAATATACAACACTACAAATAAAAAAGGACAGATTTGGGAGAACAGTAATAAAATTTAGCAAGAATGTCATGACAAGAGAAGTCATTGGGCCCCTATTAAGCTGATGTTGCATCAAAGTTCAAAGTAGCCCACAAAGAGGACATGTTCTGACTTCACACATCCTGTGTGGCCCTCAAACCCTGAGAACCTCCATCACACCATCTATAATCCACCTTGCAAGGTCCTTGTAAGGAGCGGATACAGTAGAGGTGATATGCTTATCATAGTCTCTGGCAGGTAAGAAACATTCTGTGATAAAAGGTTGGTATTATAGGCTCCAAGCAACACAGACTAAAGCATCATTTACCTAAACAATATTCCTTAACATGAAGACAGGCTGGAGATTGACAACTTTAGAGAATCCACATTGTGAATAAATGCTAAGACGCACGCTTCCTGGATGGGGCAGAATGGTGCAGGCCCAGGAATGAGGTTGCCACTTCTCAGTGGTGTGACCTTGGACTGTCACCCACCTTCTGTGTCTGGTCTGCATTGCTGGCCAAGTTAGGACCGACATACTGTTTCCACGTGGGGTTCCTATGAGGCAAGGAGGCTATCTGATACTCCTCATTTAGTGCCCAGAAGACTGCCTGATACACAGTAAACCCTCATTAGAAGTTAGTAGTTTTTAAGATTATTCTTAAGTTAATGTTATCATCTGTTCTCAGGGGGATTTCTAAGAACAAGAAAGGTCACTTGAGGTCCTCAAGTAAATTAAATTTCAGTGTCAGAATGATGCTTAGCAGATTCAATAATAAATAAATAAATACATACATACATACATACATACATACATACATACATACATACATACATACATAAGAGCCCTCCCTGACCATCTTATATCCTTCTGGCATCTCCTTATATTGTTTGATCTTATGACTCTTCTGAAAGCCAAACTGTTGGCTGCTTATATGAGCTCCAAACACTGCAAATAGATGACAGTTTATCTACTGAATGGGTGAGATGTTTCCCTTCCTTTCCTAGTGTTCAATCCACCTTCGAGGATGAAATCATCCAGCGTGTTGTCCACTTAAAAGAAGTCACTCAGAGAGATCTCCGCAAGATGTTCATTTGCTTCGCTCAAAACTCCATCGGCAACACAACCCAGTCCATCCAACTGAAAGAAAAGAAAGGAGGTGAGCCTGGAAGTTTGCTGCAGGAGGCATACAACTGCTTTTATTTGAGGGGAGAGGAATTTTCCTAAATGCTAGTGATGATGATGATAGCAGTTAGTATTTACTGTGTGAGACAATGTTCCAAGCGCTTTGCTGTGTTAACTCACTGAATACCTTAGCCAAGACCACACAACTACCTAGCAAGTTTTGTATCAATGATCCAGAGCTGGTCCTCTTAACTAATACTCCGTGCATGGGGGCTGTGTTGGAAAAGACTATCATTCATTCATTCATTCTATCAATACCTACAGGGCATGCTCTATGTGGTAGGTATTGTGCTAGGACCTAGCTCCCTTTCCTGGCTTCTGAATCCAGAGGACATAATGGAGAGTGGAGGCAAGAAAAAGTAGTTTTGCTCAGTGTTCAGGGTGATAGGTGTATATCACAGATCATAGCTTTGTAAAGCTAGAGTAGATATTCCTGGTAGGGAATAGCTTTTATTTATTTTTTTTAAGAAGATGCTCAGAGATGTTGATTTCATTTATTCATTCAATTAATAGATGATTCTAGGACAGCAGGTTTTGAATGCCTATGAGGTTCAAAGAAGACAAAATTTGTGCCTGCCCCCTAATGAATTCTCCATAAAGGTGTGTCCCACGTATTAGGGGCCACAGAGGGGGCAAAATTGAGCCAGACATAGACTTCAGTAAGGACGACGATAATACATGATAATAATTTACAATATACGATGAGAGGGATGCAAATGTGTTGTGTAGAAGTTTATAGGGAAAAGAAATAAAAATGGCTATGGTCAGTTTGCCAGGCCACCCCAATCAGGAACTGCCCTTTCCCCCAGGTTCTCCCGAGTTCATTGTATGGTAGTTCCCTCAAGATGTGCTTTAAGACATTTCCAGATTCAAGAGAAATGCTTCCAGTAGCAGTGGTGTTGATAAAATAGAGCTGGAAAAGACACTGGTTGGCCTGAGTGTGGCCTTGTCCTAGGAATGCTGTCTCTGCGTTTGCTCATGGCTGCCATGCTCTCCCCAGTGGTGTTCCTGTACATCCTACTTGGCACTGTCATGGCCCTGGCAGGAATGCTCATGGCAGGCGCTCTCCTCTACATGTACTGGATTGAAATAGTGCTGCTGTACCGAACCTACCAGAGGAAGGATGAGACGCTTGGGGGTAAGGTGATCCCCACTTGCTTCTGACTTTTCCTCTCAGAGCTGACTTAGAGGGAGGAGCTCCAGAAACACATGTTCCTTGATGGATAAGTCATGCCCTTCAGGCTTTGAAACTGCCCCTGGGTCTGGTGTTTCACACCTGAGAGGCCTGGGAGCAGGTGAAGAAACAATTTCTTTTCATTCCCGTTACCAGGACTCTTGTTGATGATGCTATTGTCAGACATGTTGGACTTGAAAATAATCTCGCTGCTAACAAACCTAAAGCAATATGGCAAATGACTTAACATCTTCATGCCTTAGTTGCCCCTTCTGTAAAACAGGGTTGTAATCACAATGAAGGCTGTGAGAGCCCATTGGGTTAACACAGATTAAGTTTTTAGAAAACTATCTAACATATAGTGAACACACAGTATAAGCCAGCAATTAGTATTTCACTTGTATTGAGTACATGCCAGTTATGTGTATTAGCTATTTTCATTGTCACAGCAATCCTACAAGCCAGGCAGAGACATAAAGTCACGTGCCCCAAATTGAACTGCTGGCATTTTTAGAGCTTGGGACTTGGACCCAGGCAGTTTGGATCAGAGCCCCTGTTAACTATTACCTCGATCAGCCTCACCTATAAAATGAGGAGCTTGAAGATGGTGGAAATGTCCCCAAAAGCTTGAAGTTCTGTAAGGTTCAAGTTCTATACTGTTAATGAAGTGTCTATCCATTTTCCCGTGAGACAGGATGATACCATTTACTAACGTTTGCTTCTTTAGAAGAGCTGCTTCTGTGTTTCTCTAGTCCGGGAGTTCCATAATGTTAGAATGTTTGCAATTTTAGAAGGGAGGGGAATGGCTATTTATCTTGGGATCACCGTGAGGCAGACACCAAGCTCTTCATACACGGTATCTCATGCAACCCTGAGAGCAACCTGCTGGGGAGTTTTCGTTGATTCATTTCACATGTGGGTATTCAAGTAGAGGTATGTGTGCCACCAGCTTTGTAAGGTACAAGGTGCAAGGTCTTAGCAGTGCTTTGCTCACTGGGTGGGATCATGCTTTGATGGCGCACACACTCTTCTTTGATGTGTAACTCATGAGACAGCAACAGCACAGATGCAAAGAAAGCTCAGAGGAACCCCCAAGTACATGTGATTTAATCACGGAAGGCCCCAGCTGTTTGATGTGACCTCAGAGAAACTGCAGGAGTGCTTCAGAAATTAGAATTCTATTCTGGGCAGTTACTACCACTTATCAGTGAGGTTTTGAAATAGACTCAGTTGTTGCTTTTCTTTCATTTTTTAACTAATTCAGTAAGGACCCCAAATGTTAATTCTTACCCATTTACCATATGGTTCGAGCATATGTAGGTATACCATGATAGCAACATCATGTAAATGGCTTACACTTATTATTGCTCCTCTTCTTCAGATAAAAAGGAATTCGATGCCTTCATCTCCTATGCAAAATGGAGCTCTTTTGAGAGTGAGGCTGGTTCATCTCTGAGTGAGGAAACCTTGGCCCTGAATCTATTTCCTGATGTTTTGGAAAACAAATATGGATACACCTTGTTTTTGCTTGAAAGAGATATGGCCCCAGGAGGAGGTAAGTCCTACATGCCAAGAGAGAAGACAGAACAAGAGGGATAGTTAAATACAAGTGCTCTTATCTTTTCCTGTCACTCTTTCTGTTGGGATATACATCTTCTGGAAGGTCTCCTGAGCTTAGAACATCTTGGGCAACAAGAAAAACACGTGTTGCACAGACATGCTCCATCATCCAAAAAAAATTCACCTTCAGAGGAAAAGATAATATCAGGTCCCAGGGAGGCCTTCCAGAACAACAGTGTCTTTCCCTGCTTTCTGGGGCACAAATCTCAGCACTTGGTCAGCCCTGATCTCCCATCAGATGTGCAGGCCTCATCCTGTCCCACTGACCTCCTCTGCCTCAGATACCCCACCCATGAGCCTGGAACACCCCTTGGCCCTTTGTCATCCCAGCCTACCTTGTTCCAACAAGCTTTGCTCCTAGAGGAACCAACAATTTGAGGAGACAGGACAGGGGAGGAATGTAAAATTGAGTCACTAGACACTAGAATCTATCTTCAATTGTCAATAGAGTTGACATAGCAAACGTGATATAGTCAGCCATGTTCCCTTTCCTCCTTTCATAAGTGTGTCCATCGCAAGGAACCTTCTGGGTAGATCTGGGGGATTCAAGGTTATTTAGACTCAAGGTTTAATAATAACACTTGTAATTAATAAGATTCTTTATTTCCAGTGTATGCAGAAGACATTGTGAACATTATTAAGAAAAGTAGAAGAGGAATATTTATCTTGAGCCCCAACTATGTCAACGGACCTAGTGTCTTTGAACTACAAGCAGCAGTGAATCTTGCCCTGAATGATCAAACATTGAAACTCATTTTAATTAAGTTCTGTCCCCTCCAAGAGCCAGAGTCTCTACCTCATCTTGTGAAAAGGGCTCTCCGGGTTTTGCCCACCATCACTTGGAGAGGCTTAAAATCAATGCCTTCCAATTCCAGGTTCTGGACTCAAATGCGCTATCACATGCCTGTGAAAAACTCTAAAGGATTCACGTAGAGCCATCTCAGAATTATACCAAGAATTTATTTCACTGGAAAGGACTCTGTAAAACAGAAACCACTGGGAGGAGCTCCCAGCTCAGGGAATGGTGAAATGAGCCCTGAACCACCTCCCCTCCAGTCCCTCGTGAGTAGGGAGGGTGATGGACCAAACACACAGCATGGATCGGGCTAATATAAAATGGAGGGTGTCCTGCCAGGTCTGAGCAAGCTTGACAGGCACTGGCATGACACTGAAGCTGTGGTTAGAGCCTCTAATTTCTTGGACTGGACTGAGGGAGAGTGAATTCTCCAGATACTAGCACACATTCAGCACATAGAACCCCTAAGATTTTCCTAGTTGTCTGAGCAGAAGCAGTAGATCTGGCCACTTTTGTGGCTATGGACTGTTATGTCTACTCGGTATTATATATGTATATTATATATATATTTGCAATGAAATAAATATTATTAGGAACGACTGATTTCAACTTTGCCAAAAGCTTCTCTGTAAAGAAGACAATGCTTACTTCATGTTCACCCATTAACTCTGGAGCACAGAAAGCAAGTAGGAAAGGAAGAGACCTGGAGATAAGCAGCAGAGGAGGCCACAATTAGTCTTTACTGTGTCCTTGTGGGAAGTACCCCTTGTGGGCAGATGAACTAGAGGAAGGAGCCCCTTCCGTGGGCTGATGCAGCCCTGTGTTGGGACATAAGGCCTGGGGAGCAGAGTGGGGTTCATTTCAGCTTCTCCTTATGCCCGTGGCCTTTGTGAGGGCATGCAGCACGCAGCCTTACTGTAGACCACTGCAAGTAGGCCAAAACGGTCAGGGCAATGAGGAGACAAGAACAGACTGACAGTTACACACAAATTGGAAAGGCAGTGGCAAGAGTCAGCAGCCAAGGTAAGAGTCTGAGAAATTAGTTTATCCACTGGTTAAAAGAGAATAAAAACGGGGCTTTAAAGAGCTTCCTTCTGAGCCATTTGCCCATTAGGCTGACACTTCTTATATGTGTGTCCTGACCTACTGATCTCAGTGGAAGTCTTCCTAAATAATGGGGTGATTTGCTGGAGGACCAAACAGTTGTTCCTGGTAGGCTAATTTCATTTTCATAAGTTTGTTTTCCTTATGACAGTTCAATCGGTAGTTTAAATAGTGTTCTAGTTACATATAAATGCAAAACCTTCACGCTTTGTGATTCCTGATGGAATGGAATGATTTATGTGAATAATAAAGCAAAGAAACTTCTGGACTCGCTCACATGTAATGTGTCACATCCACTGTATGAATGTGATCCAGGCTTGGAGTGGCTAAAAGTCATTGTCATCTGGCCACTGATTGGAGCCTGCATGAAATGCTCGGCAGCTCTTTTTTCACAGAGGTGCCCACATCATAAAAACCACTGTGGCTTTGGCACTAGGCAACATCCTTGTTGGGAATTCCAGTGATAAAGTTAAAGATGAGTTAAAGGGTATAAATTATTCCTGGAGGAAGTTTCTTGTGGGTAGACTCATTGTAGGGTCTCAGTGGGGGAAGAACCCACACTGTCATTGTGCCATTATGCTATGGTGATGGCCAGAATCCCTAGTTTTCCTGCCAGCTATTCTCTGAGATCTAAGACTCAGAAACCTCTTTTGGCCAACTTATCCAGGTTTATTTTATTCTAACATAAATACTGCTACAACTGATCTATCCAGTGGTCCAGAGTTCTGTTCTGAGCTTAACAGAAATTCGAACTGAGCCTCAGGTTTATACATACACAAAAGAGGAGCCATCTAGGTCTAACATTTATGGAATACACTCTCTCCAGGTTAGTAGGCACACTGAAGATAACAAATTAGCATTTCAGACAAAGGTTTATTTATGTTTCTTACATGTAAATCAATCATAACAAAGTGGACAACCAAAACAAATTTTCTGTATATAGGAGGCTGATGGTAATTAAACAATTGAACTCAGAGGAATACAATGAGAAAGGAGTATTATCTTCCCACCATGTTTTCTAAATAAGGTGACAATATGTTCTGGTTCCTTGTTTACACCCATTGTCCAACTATAACTTTTATAGTCCAAGTGAATTTCTCACTCTGGTAATGTGCTCTAGTTTGGATAATGGTCACCCTCCCTCTAACATACAGTGTAGACAGAGTACTCCTACTCACCCTGGATGATATCCAGGCAGATCTCACAGCTTTCCTGGTCACTTCTGGGTTTTAATATCTATATTTACTATCTATGTTATTTTCAGATCACATTGATAGGTAAGGTCAAGTAAGCATATGTACCCTATCTCTCCCAGTCATTACAGCTATAAAACCTGGACAAAATGCATAGAAAAATAGTATAAGGATTCTTAAAAGTAAATGGAAGCAAGAAGATTAGACAAAACAGGAATTCAAAGTTCCATGGTTTTATTTTCCTCCAATATCCCCTGGCTTAGACCCACTGTAGTCACCCAGAAGTGGACATGAATAAGAACAGAAAAAGTTCCAGAAGAAACCCTCTAATTCTTCCTTGAAAACTGGGGAAAATGTTTTCTAACATTCCCATAGTTTTTCCTTTCTATGTCCTTTCACACCCAGTTCCTATGTAATTCTATGACGATGACAGTGGCACCGACAAAAGCAGCAGCAAAGGGGGCGCCCAAGTGCCTACATCTCTGAGGAAGGGGGATTGCTCACTGTAATACAGGAACTATGGTCCCCAAAAGGCATGATAAATCTTTATTCATGTTTTTTCTTTGCTGTTACCATTTGTCTGTAGAGAAGGAAGCAATTGCAGGAAGTACACTTCAGAGTGGGGTATATAAAGCATGAACACTGGCCAAAGCACTACAAAAAGGGAGATAAGAAGCCTATGGAACCAGAAAGTATCAAGGAGATAGCAGACAGAAGGGAGCACAGGGTAGCAAACCAATAATGTTGCTTATAAACTCCCAGGCTCATCGAATACAATCCACTGAAGGCAAAAAATTATAACATTTTTCTGATAGGATTTTCAATGCAGGTAGATGAGTCAACTACAACAGAAAGGAGGGAAGGCAAGGAAACCTATATGGGGGTAAGGTATCTACATACCACTTGAGGTGGTAAAATATCAATTCTAAGTAGAAAGATAAAACATACCATGTTTCCCCAAAAATAAGATTGGGTCTTGTATTAATTTTTGCTCCAAAAGAAGCATTAGGGCTTATGTTCAGGGGATGTCATCCTGAAAAATCATGCTAGGGCTTATTTTCCAGTTAGGTCTTGTTTTTGGGAAAACACAGTAAGGACATTATATTTAATCCCTTGAACAACTGCTAAAACAAATATATAAAACATTTTGTTAAAATATGATAAGCAGATTAAAATGGAATAACAACAATGTTCAAATAAACCAAAAGAAGGAAGAAAAAGGAAAACAGAACCAAAAAATTAAGGAAATCAATAATAAAATAGTAGGTATAAATCCAAACATATCAATAACCATATTAAATGTAAAATGTGTAACCATTAATAATTGAAAGACCAAGATTATTAGAATGAATTTTTAAAAAGTGATCCAACTATATTGCAACTACAATAAACACATTTCAAATATAATGATATGGATAGGTTAAAAGTAAAGGTTTAGATTAAAATGTATTATGTGAATATTAATTAAAGGAAAGTTAGAATGCCTATATTAACATCAGCTTAAGAAGACTTCAGAGCACAGAAAATTACCAGGGAGGAAAGCCAATATCCCATTATGACAAAAGGATACATTTGCCAAGGAGGCATAACAACCTTAAATGTGTATGTACTAATCAACAGAGCTTAAAAACATATGAAGTAAAAACTGTCAGAACTAAAAGAAGAAATAGACAAATGCACACTTATAGTTAGAAACTAGTATTCTTCTTTCAGATATTGATAAAATTAGTAAACAGAAAATCAGCAAAGATATAGAAGAACTGAATAATACCACTTAATTGGTAATTGCGAGATTTACTTGAGAATTATAGAACACTCCACCCAACAACTGCAGAATATACATGCTTTTGATGTGCATATAGAATATTTTCTAAGATAAGTCATATCCTAAGTCATAAAACAAACATTAACAAAATAAGACGATTATACAAAATATGTTCTCTATTTTAATGGATTTAGACTAGAAATTAATAACAGAAAGATGACAGAAACATTTCAAAACACTTGGGAAATTAAACAGCACATTTCTAAATAATCCCTGGGTGAAAGAGGAAGTCTCAAGGGAAATTATGTAATATTTGGAACTGAATGAAAATGAAAATGCAACATATCAAAATTTGCAGGATGAGGCTAAAGCCATACTTAAGAGGAAATTTAGCATTAAGTGCTTATATTAGAAAAGGAAAATAAATTAGTAATCAAACTCCCACTTTGTTAAGTAGAAGGAAGGAAATAAAGATAAGAACAGAAATTGGTTATACTGAACACAGAAAAAAAATGAGAAAATTGATAACAAAAGCTTGTTTTTTAAAAAAGATCAGTAAAATTGATGAATCTCTACCAAGAAAGATCAAGAAACAAAAGAGGAAAGACAAATTACCAGTATCAGGAATGAAAAAAAGTAACACTACAGATCCTGCACATCTTACAAGGATAATAAGGGAATACTATGGATTACTATATGGACACATATTTGATAACCTAAGTAAAATAAACACATTCTCAAAAGCCCATGAGATATCAAAGTACACCCCAGATAAAACAGATAACCTGAACTGTGCATAACTAATAAGGAAATCAAATTCTTAGTTTAAAATTTCCAAAAAAGATATCTCCAGACCCAGATATTTTCACTGCTTAATTCTACCAAACCTTTCAAGAAAAAACAATATTAATTTCACAAAATTTCTTCCCAAAAATAGAAGATGAGGGAACATTTCCAAAGTTATTTTATGTGACCAGAATTTTTCTAATACCAAAACCAAAGTATAAGAAATGAAAACTACAGACCAACATTCTTTATAAACATTGGCACGAAAATATTCAAGAAAATATTAGCAACTAGAATCCAGCAATATAGAAATATAATATACCATAAACAAGTGGAGTTTATCCTAGGTATGCAAGGCAGGTTTAACATTCAAATTTTTTTTCAATGTAATAGTTCATATTAACAGTCTAAAGAAGAAAATCCACATGATCATATCAACTGATTCCAAAAGGCATTTGACAAAATTTTCCATCCATTCATCATAAAAACTCTCAATAAACTAAGAATAGAAAGAAACTTACCGCGATTAAGGGCTCTACAACAAAACTACAGCTAAAATTATATAGATGGTGAGAGATTATATGATTCCCCCTATTAAAGTTTGTACTAAAAGTCTTCATCAGTGCAATAAAGCAAGAAAAATAAAATGCTTGCAGTTTGAAAGGAAGAAATAAAACAGTCCTTATTCGTGACACATGATTTTCTATGTAGAAAATCCAAGAAAGTACAAACAAAATTTCTAGGACTAATAAATAACTAGCAAGATTTAAAGATACAAGATTAACACAAAAACAGCAAACATATCTCTGTCTCTAGCAGTAAATAGTTCAAAGCCAAAACTTGAAAAGTACTTCTATTTACAATAATTCCAAACCAACAACAAAAAAGAATTACTTAGGTGTAAATCAACGGAAGATGTAGTTGTTCTGTATGCTGAAATCTACAAAATAATTATGAAAGAAGTAAAATAATGATTAAATAAATGGAACTGCATAGCATGTTTATTGACATGAAGATGCAACATAGTCTCATATCAACAATTCTTCACAAATTTATTTAGAAGTTTCATACAGTTCCAATCAATATTCAAGCAGGGATTTTGTAGCGACAGGCAAACTGATTCTAAAACTTATATGGAAAAACAAATGACTTAGAAATACCAAAACAACTTGAAAAAGTAAATAAAGTTGGAGCAGTTACACTACTTAATTCTATAAATGAATAAGATTTACAAAAATCAAGACTGTGTGATAACACAGGCAAAGTGATAGATCGATGAAACAGAGTCAAGAGTGCAAAAACACACCAACACAAATGTAACCTGTTGATTCTTGATAAAGTTTCAAAGAGAATTCAGTGAAGAATGGATAGTTTTAAATAAATGGTGTTGGAACAATTGGAAATAAGATGAACTTGTGCCTTATACAAATATTAACTCAAAATAGACAGCTATAGATCTAAATGAAAACTTAAACCTATAAAACTTTTAGAAGAAAGCATGACCTGAGATTAGGCAGAGTTCTTAGACATGACACCAAACGCGTGATCTATAAGAAAAAGGATTGATAAATTGGATTTTGACAAAATTAAAATCTTTTCTTCTGAGAAATACTTTTAAAAGAATGATAAAATAAGCTTTAAACTTTAGAAAATATTTGAAAATCACATATTCAGCAAATGTAATGACCTCTCTAAATACAATAATAAAAAGCTACCCAATTTTAAAGAGTGAAACACTTGAATAGACAATTCACTGAATACGATATACAGATGGCAAATAACTACATGAAAAAACAGTGCAATATCATTATCTATTAGGAAAAATGCAAATTAAAACTACAAACTACAGTGTCCAAAAAACAAACAAAAAAATAAATCTGACAGTACTAAATGCAGATGATAATGTGGAGCAACTGGAACTCTCATGAACTGATGGGAGTGCAAAATGGTCCAGCCATCTGCAAAACAGCTCAGCAATTCCTTAGAAAGTGAAATACCCACTTGCTGTGTACCCTAGAAATGTCATTCCTAGATGCCCAGCTCAGAGAAATGAAAACTTATGTTTACACACACACAAAACCTGTACCTGAATGTTTATAGCAGCTCTATTCATAATCGTAAATACCCGGAAACAACTCAATGACTTTCAACCAGTGTATATCAGTTTAGGTCCAATCAAGAGACAGAAACCACACAGGTTTAACAGAGAAATTTTAGTGTAAATAATTATTTGGCTATGAGGGAGTGAATATAAATAGGTAAATAGAACTTCAAAGAGTATCTTCAGGCTGGAGGAGAGTGGGAAGAGACACTTGGAAGGATGCCCTCCCCAGTCTGGGCTCCAGACGTGGTTGGAGAAGGTGTGGCGCTGCCCACTGAAAGTTCTCCTGGTTGTCTGCACCAGAGCTAGTCCACGGCTGCTGGAAAGCAGCAAGCAGACCACCAGAACATGACAAACCGTGAGTGGTGGAAAGACTTGCCGCATGAATTAGGGCATGACTACGGGTATGACGTCTGGAGTACATGGCATCCATGTTATGAGCGCTTTGGGGAACAATGCTTTGGTGTGCAGGTGTGGGGGAGGGGGAAGGGAACATGTGGAGTGCCACCATGGGCAGGACGCTTGGAGTGCACAGTGTCCATGTGGCGAGGACTGGCTCAGAACAGGACTGCGAGGTTGCTGAGAGACTGCTTCCTCAGCGTGCACGGCTGGAAAGGGCACCAAGAGATGTCTTTATGTACCCATGCTGCTGACTGATGCTGACCATGTTCCTGACTAATGGAGCAGCAGGAACAAGAAAAAACCCAAAATGCAACAGCTAGAACCAGAGAGCGCAATGCCCCTCCAGCTCCCTCTGCTGGTGGTGCTTCTTAACACTGTGCTCGCTGTGAAGGAGGTATGCTTCAAAAATCCAGTCCGTTGTGTGAAGAAGTTACTGAACAGTGAATTCTGGGCTGAGGATAAGTGGCACAGGCCAAGCTGTGCGTGCAAAACATTAAATACTTCTCAGCAATAAAAAAGAAATCACTACAGAGATGAACAACTTGGAGGAATCTCAAAGCATTATGTTGAATGCAAAAGACTAATCTCAAATGGTTACATTTTTCCACTTCTATGACATTTTCCAAAAAAAGGGAAAACTGTGGCAGAGGAGAGATCTGTGGTTTCCAGGGGTTAGGGATGGAGGAGGGATTGACAAACGAGCGCACAAAGGGAGAGCACTAAGAAAGTAACCTCATTGTCTTGTTGGTTATGTGAATCGATATATGTGTTAAAATTCATCCAGCTGTACACCCAAAATGGCCAATTTTTATTATATATTAATTTAAAAATAAAAATTTAAAAAGTCCAGCCCAATCTACTATCAAAACTTTAGTCTCTAATTCAGTTGAAACTTCTCCTCTTACCCTAGTGGGAGCCCAACCTGTGATTCTGCACACTAACAATACAACAGGTCAGTGTGGTCTACTTTCTTCTCCTGTCCTGCTTCTTCCTGTCTGTTTCTGCCATTTTCTTTATTGCATTTAGAGGGAGGAGGGACTAGCAGTGAAGTAAGGCAGGTCTTTTAACTCAGATGGAACTCTATGAAATTATCTCTTAATGGTGGAATGTCTTTTCTTCCACCTGATGCCAACACTCCTTCTGTTTGAGGCATTCTGGTGGGTCGTTTGGACGACCTCCCACCCAACCCCTGCTCCTGGTGTACTTCATGCAGGTGATGCCTTCCCTGGATGCCCCTCATTTCCTGCCCATGCAGTAAAGCCCCTGATGGTCAATTCTTTCAATGTGATTCATCTGACTCATGGCGACTCAGGTGGCCACTTTCCTCACCACTGTGTCCCTTGTTCCTCCTTGCTCTCCCTGCTTTCCCATTGTCATGGTGCTAGCTGATCTCCCAGTGATCCCTTGCTAAGGTTCAGGCACAAGTGTGATCTTTGAATCCCAAATTTAAAATATTGAACACTCTGAAGATTTTATTTTTTTGCACTTCAACTTCCCAATCCCATGGGAATGATAAATCTTCAGCTCTGTAAACCTTCAGTCAGGGGGTGAAACATCTGTCTTCCAGCTGGCAGACAGGCCTATCTCTGAGTTGTTCTCACTGGTGATGGGCCGGAGTGCCTCTTATATAGGTTGCTAAGGGATGTGATTTGGCAGTTAGGTTACCCTTAGCAAGACCTGCAGGGGTTTTGTCTAACACCTCTGTTTGGACTAAGGGCACTTATCTCTCACAGTCCTAAAATTTGTGACCTCTGCCAAAATTCAGAATCAATTAGAAAAACCCCATTTAACATCGTGATGGACTTACTCCCAGGTAAATTTCTGTGCCCTCTTAAAAACCAACTACGTAAAGGGAAGTTTCTGACCAGAATTTTGCACATTTATAGCTCACATACTGGCTATTCTTACCTTTCTAATCTGGCTTATTTCATGTCTAGGAGTTTTTCACAAGCCTCTACAGCTGTAACGAAGGTTTTTGGATAGGTTGAACTTATATGCAGGAAATGGCTTCATTCATCCCCCTTCATTGCCTCACCACATTCTCTAGGGTGTCTGTCATTTCACCTGAGTGGATCCCATGGGAAAATATTTACAAATCAACCATTCAACGACGGTTGGATGAGCACTCATGCAACAATACGTTCAGTCTAATTAGAGCTTACTGTACCGGTGTGGTAGAGACAATGTTATGTGTTCACCAAAATCATTTCATCTTTCTGAGCACACAGGAGGGCTATTTTTCCCAGCTTCTTTTGTAGTCAGTTGGGGGACATGTGACAGTTTTTTTCCAGAAGGTGAATGGAAGTGATATGTGATTTCTAGACTAAGGCAATTAAGTGCAGGTACACTTCCATACTCTCTCCCCCTGTCACTGTGACCTTGGAGGCCACATGGTTGCGATGGCATTGCTGTGTGATAAAGAAGGGCTTCATGACTAATATAAGACAGAAGACTTACCTGTTATTCTTAATATCTCAGAGTACTCTGAGGGTTTTGCCATCTGAAATTGTTTTTCAAAGTTAAAGAAAATTATACTGGAACAATTTTCTTTTGGTGGGGGAGTCCTGATTTCCCTCTGTGTTCTTCTGTCTCATTTTCCCCCTATGCTTTCTCCCTTTTGCCTTTTTATTCTGGAGTATGTGCCTGTGGAAGAGTAGTTCAGTTAATAATTGTTAAATTGAACGAGTTCTGGGGCTCTACATTATGAACTGCCACATAAGTGAAGATCCTGATGAAGAAATCCATCCCTTCTACCCCTAGACTAACACAAAGGTATTTACAACTTATTCCAGCAGGGGCTCTTCCCCACATTTCCCCAAGCCTTTATGTCTTACTTCTCTTAAAACTAACTAAATTCCTCTTCTCTTTTGTTGGGTAAATACAATACAGATGTTTTTCAAAAGGGATAGAAGACACTAGGATCACATAATTTAGCATATTTCTTAGTAAAAAGGGATGCAGTATGAGTACGCGGATATGGGTACCTAATTCATTGCAAGTGGGCTTAATTGGTGTGAGATCACATACATCCACCCTACATTCTCAGTCTCCTTCCCCCACCACACACACACACACACACACACACACACACACACACACACACACAGTGTGTGAACGCAGATGGACACTAAACGCAATGGAATGCAGTTGGCTGTCATAGAAGGAGCACATGCAATGTATCTTGTGGCTGATTCCCCCGGCTTTTTAGTTTCCTATTGATCCCAGAGTCAGTCACTTACTCCATTCAATGTGTTTCCTGCCAGAGTTGACAAAATAGCCCCATTTTTGGTACCCTACTTGTCTTGATCCTCAGAGCTTGTTCTACTATTCTATATAAAATTGCTCTAACAGTGACTTCTGCTTAAGGGATTTAAAAACCTAGTGTGCTCTTTGTTCTTGGATCAAATTCAACATTGGTTTGGTCATACCCCTGATTGGGGAGAAGGTAGAGACAATGTCTGGGCCCTGAATTTCACCTTTGCCCCTACTTTCTTGTGTCCCAGGATTCCTTTTTTTTTTAACCTCACAGAGAACATTCTGAGTTTGACTAAAATCTATCTTACCTGAGTGGTAGTAATAATGACTTTAGGCTAAGAATCATGTCTACGTATTCATTTGCCTACAATAAGACATGATCCCAAATGGGTTGAAGACTTAAACATAAGACCTGAAACCATAAAACTCCTAGAAAAAAAACATAGATAGTAAGCTTGACATCAGTCTCGATGATAATTTTTTTGGATTTGACACCAAAAGAAACGACAACAAAAGCAAAAATAAACAAGTGAGACTACATCAAACTAGAAAGTTTCTGTACAGCAAAGGAAACCATCAACACAATAAAAAGACAATCTAATGAGTGAGAGAAAATATTTGTACATCGTATACCTGATAAAGGGTTAATATAAGAAATATATAAAGAACTCATACAACTCAGTAGCAAAAACAACAATTTGACAAAAATATGGGCAGAGGATTTGAATAGACATTTTTCCAAAGAAGACATACAAATGGCCAACAGGTACATGAAAAGGTACTCAACATCACTAATCATCAGGGAACTGCAAATCAAAACCACAAAGAGATATTACCTCATATCTGTTATTATAGAATGTGGCTATTATCATCAACAACAAAAAAGAATAGAAAAGAAATAACAAGTGTTGGTGATGATGTGGAGAAAAGGGAACATTTGGGCACTGTTGGTAGGATTGTAAATTGGTGTAGCCCCTATGAAAAATAGTGTGAAGTTTCCTAAAAACAAAAATTGATCCAGCAATTCCACTTCTAGGTATTTATCTAAAGGGAAGGAAAACACTAATTTGAAAGATATATGCATCCCCGTGAACATTGCAACATTATTTACAATAGCCAAGATATGGAAGCAACCTAAGTGTTCATCAATAGATGAACCTACATGGACACACACACACACACACAAAATGGAATATTATTCATATTATTCAGTCATTTGAAAAGAAGGAAAGAGGTTCAAGATGGTGGAGTACATAAACACTGTGCCTGCTTCCTTCCATGAACACATTAAAATTACAACTAAATTATAGAGCCTATAATTTAGCCTGGAGAACCATCTGAAGCCTAACTGAACAGAAGTTTTATAACTTAGGGTGTAAAGAAGAAGCCACGTTGAGACTGATAGCAGGGCCAGAGACATGAAACAGGCAGTCCCAAACCTCCGTGTGGTGGTTGAGAATCAGGAGTGGTATCTCAGTTGTGGAGGTTCCCCACCAGAGGAGTGAGTGTCCCCAGCCCCACACCAGGCTCACGAGCTCAGAGTACTGGTGCCGGGAAGAGGAGTCCCCACAACATCTGGCTGTGAAAAACAGTGGGGATTCCGACCATCTAGGTGGGACAGAAGGCTTCAGGAAACCCAGACGTCCTCTTAAAGGGACTGTGCACAAACCACTCACTCACAGGTACTCACCCTGGGTCTGGCAGAGGGGTGGTGACTTGGGAGGTGTCAAAAGCATACGGGGGTGCTGACTGAGATATATGGCTTCAGAGCAAGGGCTGGTGGACAGTCGCCATTTTTCCCTATGAGGAGGCCTCCTCCTGTGCATCTGGCAGGCAGGCAGGTGCCATCTTTCCTATGTTGAGCCTGCCCCCACAGGCCAAATCTGAATCTGATTGGTCTGGTGAACTCCCCTCCCAATGCCGGAAGCACTTTCTCACAAGCAGACAGCCCCACCCACATTGCACTCTTTATGGAAAACTATCCAAGTCCTCCGGCCCAATGTGGGTGGCGACTGGCCTCAGTGTCCTCTGAGACTATTGCTGAGTAGCTCCAGGCTCAGCATTGGCACCAAAACAGAGTGTAACTAATGTGGTGACCACAAATCTTATCACTCTAATGACTCCCTGAGACCCACCCAACTCAAATACTGCACCAGGCTTTATCAGCGTCTGAACCTTAAGGGAGCCAACAGGCGGCAGCAGACCTCAGGGTGCCCTGGCTTTTTGTGGAGCTAACCCAGGCCTGGTACTGGTGGCAGCCATCCTTGGTTCACAGCGTGGCCTCTCCTATGTGCCTCCAACTTTAGCACAGGCAGCAAAAAACCACATATCACTTTGTAGCTCCTACCATGTAGTCCCTAGCTGGTCACAAGCAGTGGGTGAACTGGGTCTACACTGGAGCCTCTCCCAAGAGACCCCAGGACCAACATACTTGGAGTTTGGCTTCAGATCACAGCAGAGCACGGCCCAATTAGCCCCACAATTAGCACACACGAAGGGTGGTCTCGACAGGCACCAGAGCCTACTGGGATGAATCCCACTTAGTGGGATAAGTCCCCCAAACAGTAGCCTGTAAGCTCTGGAGGTGGCCAAACCCCATAGCCAATTTGCCTGAGGGCCAATTCCACACACTGACATGCCAATAGCAATCAAAACTCAAATATAACAGGGAGGCACACACAACCCACACAAAGGACACTCCTGGAGCATTCAGCATAGGCGACCAGGAAGACTGCCAGGGCCCCATAGGGCACCTACTCCATAAAGCCACCCAGACTAGACTGGGAGACATAACAGGTCTACCTAATACTTAGAAATAAACACAGAGAGGCAGCCAAAATGAGGAAACAAAGAAATATGTCCCAAATGAAAGAACAGGAGAAAACTCCAGAAAAAGAACTAAATGAAATGGAGCAAACAACCTGCCAAAGACAGAGTTAAAACAATGCTTATAAGGATGCTCAAGAAAAATAGTAAGAACTTCAACAGAGAGATAGTAAGCATAAAAAACCCCACATAGAAATCATAAAAAAAGAACTTGTCAAAAGTGAAGAATATAATAACTGAAATGAAAAATGCACTAGAAGGCATCACCATCAGACTAGATGAAGTAAAATGAATCAGTGATTTGGAAGACAAGATAGAAAAACCACCCAATTGGAACAGCAAAAAGACTCCAAAAATATGAGGATAGTTTAAGCGACGTCTGGTACAACATCAAGCCTAACAACATTCGCCTCAGAGAGGTATCAGAAGGAGAAGAGAGAGAGAGCAAGGGATTGAGAAATTATTTGAAGAATTAATGACTGAAAATTTTCTTAACCTGGTGAAGGAAATAAACATAAAAGTCCAGGAAATGCAGAGAGTCCCAAAAAAGATGAACCCAAACAGGCCCTCACAAAACACATTATAATTAAAATGGCAATGGTTAAAGACAAAGAGAGAGTCCTAAAAGCAGCAAGAGAAAAGCAACTAGTAACTTATAAGGGAACCCCCATAAAATAGTCAGCTGATTTCTGAGCAGAAACTTTGCAGGTCAGAAGGGATTGGCACAAAATATTCGACATGATGAAAAGCAAGGACCTACAACCAAGGATGCTCTACATAGCAAAGCTATCATTTAAAATTGAAGGACAGATAAGGAGCTTCCCAGATAAGAAAAAGCTAAAGGATTTCATCACTACTAAACTAGTATTACAAGCAATCTTAGAAGGACTTCTTTAAGATGGAAAAAAAAAGGATAAAAAATATGAATAATAAAATGGCAATAACTACATATCTTTCAACAATTACTTTCAATTGTAAATGGATTAAATGCTCCAATCAAAAGACATAGGAGGGCTGAATGGATAAGAAACCAAAACCCTTCAAAAGACTCAATTCAAATTGAAAGACACACAGAGATGGAAAGTAAAGGAATGGAAAAAATAAGTTAATTAATTAATTAATTAATTAATATAAATAAACACTAAAATAAATTTCAACAAGATAGGGTAGCAATAGTTATTCCAGACAAAATAGACTTCAAAACAAAGCTATAACAAGAGACTAAGAAGAACCCAGTAATCTTATTTCTGGGTATTTATCCAAAGAAGCCCAAAATGCTACTTCAAGGGGACCTGTGCATCCATATGTTCATAGCAGCATTGTTTACAATGGCTAAAATGTGAATGCTGTCGTCCTCAATGGAAGAATAGATAAAGAGGAGGTGATACATATATACAATACACTATTGTTTGCCCATGGAAAGGAATGGGTTCTTGCCATCTGCAGTGGCATGGATGGACCTGGAAGGTATTGTGCTGAGTGGTGTCAGACAGAGAAAGACAGATGCAATGTAATTTCACATATATATGGAAACTAAAGAACAAAATAAACAAAACAAAACAGAAACAAACTCAGGGATACAGAAGACATTTTGATGATTGCCAGATGGGTGGGAAGTTGGGGTGTGGGTTAAAAATGGAGAAAGGATTAAGAAGTACAAATTGGTTGTTGTAAAGTAGTCATGGAGATGTAGGGTATAGCTCAAGGAATATAGTAAGTAATATTGTAATAACTATGCATGGTGTCAGATGGGTTCTAGATTTATTGGGGTGATAGATGGGAGGGGTTGGGGACAGATTGAAAAGGGTGAAGGGATTGAGAAATACAGATTGGTAGTTACAAAATAGTTATGGGGATGTAAAATAAAGCATAGGTAATATAGTCAATAATATAGTAATAATTATGCATAGTGCCAGGTGGGTGCTAGACTAGTCAGGGGGATCACTTCTCAAATTGTATAATATATATATATATATATATATATATATATATATATATATATATATATATATATATACACACACACACACACACATATACACACAGGGGAATATAGTCAATAATATTGTGCTAGCATAGTATGGTGTCAGATGGTTGCTGGACTTATCATGGTGATCACTTCTTTAGATACATAGATGTTGAATAACTATGGTGTATACCTCAAACTGATATAATATTGTATGTTGGCTATATTTGTAATAAAAATATTTTTTTTTTAAATGAAGGAAATCTTGCCATTTGCAACAACATGGATGGACCTTGAGGGCATTATGCTAAGTGAGATAAGTCAGAAAAGATAAATACCATGTTTCCCCGAAAATAAGACCTAGCTGGACAATCAGCTTTAATGCATCTTTTGGAGCAAAAATTAATATAAGATCTGGTATTATATTATATTATATAATATAAGACTCGCTCCTATATTATATTAAAATAAGACAGGGCCTTATATTAATTTTTGCTCCAAAAGACGCATTAAAGCTGATGGTCCAGCTAGGTCTTATTTTCAGGGAAACATGGTACTGTATAACCTCACTTATATGTGGAATCTAAAACAAACAAACAAAAACACAGACTGATAGACACAGAGTACAGATTGGTGGTTGCCAGAGGTGAGGGATAAGAGCTGGGTGAAATGGGTAGAGGTGGTCAAAAGTTACAAACTTCTTATAAAATAAGTAAGTCCTGGGGATTTATATAGCATAGTAACTATAGTTAATAACATGGTATTGTATATTTGAAAGTTGCTAATAGAGTAATTCTTGAAAGCTCTCATCACACACACAAAATATGTAATTATGTGTGGTGATAGACACTAACTAGATTTATTGTGGTGACCATTTCACAAACTATAAAGATATTGAATCATTATGTTGTACACCTGAAACTGATGTAATGTTATTCATCAATTATATATCAAGAGAACCAAAATAAATTTTAAAAAAGACAAAACTTATATAATCCATCCAAGCAGTTTCAATGATCAAAAAGCTGTATCACTGTAAGAGACTTTCTCTTATACTTGAGATGAGTTATTTGGTAAATACCTCAGAAACAGGACCTGTTTTCTAACTCATTATCCTCCCACTTCCAGCCTCACAAATTTTTGGGATCCACACATATTGTGCTACCCTGGACTTCCACATCCATTGTTCACCAATTGTCTCTTATCCACATTGTTTTTCCCTTCAGAAATCTCTCTCATCTGTCTGTCATGGAGGAGAAGAAGTCAACTTGTGAAACAAAGGAAAGCATTGCCTGTTGGTTGTGGGATTCCAGGCCAGTAGATTGTCAGGTAGCTGGGGGTCAGCATGGCTAGCATCCGGTCCATGTTAAAGAGGTAGAAATTTTATCTGGACCCCAACTTCCCTAAAAGACTGGGGGAAAACTAGCTGTGGAGGTTAGGAAACTAACTCTCTCCTTTGAGGCACCCTTGCAGATCGGTTAGCAACAGGAATGCTTGCTGGCCTCTGTTTCAACTGTCACCAGGCTAGTGAGCTACTGGGCGGTTTCTTCAGCTCTGTGGTAAAGGATTCAGGAATGAATGGTCAGTTTCAGTGATTTAATATAGAAGGTCCTTTGGAGAATCTGTCCAGCATTTCATCAAAAATCCTCCTTTAGCTGAAGGCTGAGAATCTTGACTGATATATCATTATGGGGTACAAAACTTTGTCTTGTAACAAAGCAACGGATCTCAGAAATCAAGAGCTACCTGAAAGAAAAGCCTTCCAGATGAGGGATATTGACAAATAGATTCTTCTGTGTTAGTCAAGTACCTAAGAAAACTCAGGCTCTGCAGGTAGAGATGGCAAAAAGAACAAGTTCTAGAGGTAGCAACTAACTACATCACAGGAAGTCAGGAGCTAGGCAGGCAGTGGCAAAACACTTCCTGAAGTTTTCTGCTATCAACTGAATTGTATCCCCTCAACAGTCATATGTTGGAGCTCTAACCTCCAATGTGACTGTCTTTGGAGATTGGTCTTTAGGAGGTAATTAAGTGTAAGCGGAGTCAAAAGGGTGCGTCCCTGATCTAATAGGATCAGTATCCTCAGAAGAGACACTAGAGATCTCATTCTCTTTCATGTGTGTGTACACAGGAGAAAGGCCATATGAGGACACAGCAAGAGGCGGCCATCTACAAGCCAGAAAGAGAGCTCTTACCATAAACTTAATCACTCAGACCCTTGGTCTTGGACTTCCCAGCCTCCAGAACTGTGGAAATATAAATTTCTCTTGTTTAAGTGACCTGGTGTGTGGTATTTAGTTCTGGCAGCCCAAGCTGATGAATACAGTTTTCCAACTCAACTAGGCATTTGGTGTTGGAGACAATGTAAAGCCGGCAGGAGCCTTGAAAGCGAACCGATTTACCTGGGTTGAGTCACAGAAAATGGGAGTTGATTCACTGGCATGCAAGTGGGCTCCCTGAGAATGAGTTATGGAAAAAGGTCACAATCCTGCTTTCTCCACATCCATCCACGTTCTCAAAGCCCAATTAGAGGGGAAGGTTGGAAATCTCTGGCCCATGATACCTCCCCACATCTCACTAGCTCATATCTGTCACTTCCATTTAATCAAACTGCCTGAATGTCTACCAGCAAGCTTCTGGGCTAACCAAGCGACCTTTTCCCAATAGCAGCACATATTATCCACCCACTGTAGTGAGAATCAATGTTCCATGAATTCCAATGTCAAAGTCACCCTAAGGGAATAGGAATTTTGTTAAGGAAAGAAAGAAAAGGAAGAGTAATTTCAGAGAGATGAGAACAACAACTGTCCTACTAGACATTCCTAGAACAAGTGACAGCTGTGGAAGAGGGTGGGGTTGTCAGTCCCTGGAAGGGACAGGAAAGAATATGGAAGTTACAGTTGCTAGCTCAGCCACATTAGTCTGGGCTCAACTAGCCTTGTGACTCATTTTCTGAAGCATGGTGACTGGTGATAATGTGGGTAGTTAGAGTAAGATTATATATTTCGTTTTAACCACCAGGCTGTCTTACTTCAGCCACCCAATTCGTTGATTTAGGGTGTGTTGTGGACAAGAAATTGCGTGGGCGTTATGTGAGCACAACGGGATTCTACCAATATGGCGTTCATAATCTCTTTGAGAGAAAATGAATCTAACACTCCTCCAGTATCCACTAGGTACTAAGCATTTTCCTTTCTGTTACATGTTATGCCGCTTAATCTTAAAAGTATCTTTAAGATGGGTATCATACCATCATCATCGTCTTTGTCGTCGTCATAATCTTCACCTTGATAGATAAAGCTGCAGAGGCTCGGAGATGTTTAACACACACTCAAGATCACAAGCCTTCCAGTTTATCCCTGCTACAAGAGCCCTATTTCCTTATGGAAGTTCTCACGTTAGACTTGTAAGACCATGACATTAACCATAGTCTGGTGTGAAGATCTGTCCCATTCCAAAGCTCACATTCATGCCCACCCCACCCACCGGCACCACCATGGTGCCTAACCTCTCCTCCCTGTATTAGGAAATCTACCGGAGTCGATCACAGCCTTCAGCAAGCCCCTGTCTCTCTACAAACAGCAGAAGACTTTGGGAAGCAGGAACAGAGTTCAACTTTTTTGTCCTGAAAGCAGGGTCAAAGCTTTTGACTTCACTCCAGCTCAGGACTCAGGCTTTCAATTTAGGGGTATGATGTGCCAGAACTCAATCCAAGGCCGTCCAGCTTAATTGCTAGCTATGGGCTTGGAAAGCAAATCATGTTTCTGGACAGCACTGACCAATTCTCTATCACCGCTTTCTTCTTTTTCTTCTTCCTAAAAAAGGAATAGAAATTTGAGCCCAGACAAAGAAACAAGAGCTCAGGGGCAAGCAACAGATACTGGAGTCCCTGAAGTGCTGTGCAAATACTTTCTGATAAAGCCAATTACCACCACATGCTGTGGGACGGGAGGAAAGATGTGCTGATCGTTCGGTTGAAAACTATTCTAGGAGAGAGATGACTCTCCATCATGTGCAGCCACAGAAGAGTCCGTTTTGATCTTGTCTCTTTTTGGAGGTTTTCTAAGACAAAAGTTGCCTTTCGGAAACTGAAGGTAAAAAGGGCAGAAAACCAAACCCTCAAAACTCTGCTTCCAGCTGTGCACAGCTGAAGCCCTGGGTGATAGATTGCCCTGTTGGGTGCACCACCCTCAATTAGTCTCATGAGGGCGGACTGGATATGGTCACTGAAATTATAAGGGACCCACTGGGGACAGGACATCAGCCTTTCCTTCCTACCACTGGACTCTATGAGTAGATGAGTTTCCAAGAGCAGATGACAAGGATCACCAGGGTCCTTGGGACCTGGCATCAAAGAGGGTCAGAGCAGGCCAGGCTTCCACTGCCAGTACCATCATCCGGATAATTAGACCAAAAGCTTCGGATAATTCAGTAGCTTGCTACTGACCTAAAATTCCAGAATAATTCCTTTAAGTCCCTGCTTTGCAAGTGGAAGCTGTTTTTTTTTTTTTTTTTTTTTTGTCTTGTTTTTCTTTTCCTTTACATTGCAAATCTCTTTGTCTATGTACCACTATAGGCAGGTAAGTGTCCATCACGTATGGTGCCCCGATGTCTTGTCAATCAATTTTTCCAGAGGGATTCAGTTAACTAATAACTGATATTTGGCTCTTATTACAAAATAGGCATCTCAGGAAGAATTTGTTTCCATTAAACTATGAGAATCTAACTAAAAGCGTCTTCTTATCAATTGGCCTGACACTCCCTAAATGCCGGCATCCTCTTGGTTCTAGTCAGGAAATCTGCACAACCCAAAATATGTTCCTGAACCATCATATTCTCTTCCTGGAACAACATCTTTTCCTTCCTGTTATTCCCAGCAAATTCTTCATGTTTGTTGAATGAATGAAGAAAGGCTATTCTCATTCTCATTCTGTCTTCTCCCCGCCCCCTTTTTTCCCCCCAAACAAATTCTTACTTAGAGCTTCTTGTGCCAGGAACCATTCTAAGCACTTTGTGATTATTAACTCATTTAATACTTGGAACACTTGTGTTTATTATTTTCCTTACATTACAGATAAGGAAACTAAGGCACAGAAAGGTTAAGTAACCTTCCCAAGGTCACACAGCCAGTACATAGTAGAGCTGGATTTGAACCCAGGTCATCTGGCCCTAGAACTTGTATTCTGAACCATTTCATGGCGTTGCTTCACTAAGAAGCTTTCCCAAGATACACCTTTCCCAACAAGACTTCTTAGCATTGTCTTCCCTAACCCTGACCCTTTGAAGGAAATGAGTTTGTTGTGAAACTTTGAAGGAGGAGTTTAATGTTTCCTTATTGAGGAAATCAGATTGTGAGGCTGGTGGGAAAAACTTCCCATTTCAACATCTATCAATCAAGTGCAGCTCTTTTGTGCCAGGCACTGTAAACTCAAAGATAAGCATGGCAGCCTCTGCTTTGATGAGCTCGCCATCTGGTGGGAGGAGACAGGTTAACATAAGTCTTATGACAAACCCTCTTCCAGAGTGCAAGGAAGTGAGAAGCTTCTGCCTTGAGTCCTAAAGAACCAGAATGGATTATCCAGATAAAGGGCAGTGAAGGGAGATAGAACTGGGCTATTCCAGTTAAAAGGAGCTGTATCTGCAATTATGCAGGTTCGAAGAGAGAGGGTAAGATTTCTCCCAGGAACTGTATGTGGTTTTGGATAAGTGGAGCTGAAGAAGTAATCAGGAGTTAGAACCTGCAGGCCCCTTGCCTCCTGCTAAGGAATGGAATGATTGGGGGGGGGGGGGGCAGTTTTTTTACTAGACCTAGTTTATGGGCCACCACCGCCATCCCCCAGGATTTGCTTGGCTCCACTTGCTCTGGCTGCCATAACTAATTGCTTGCTGAACTAATCTTACATCAGATTGGTCTTCTGGGGCAGATGTAGCTACTGTTGGAACAGCTCATGAGTAGCTACTGTTGGAACACTAGCTTCTCACCCAGTAGACAGACAGTACACTTCAGAAGCTAGAATGCTCAGATCTTCTCCAAGTGCTTTGAGGTCAGCTTTGACAACCAGTGATGAGAAGCTGCAAGCGATTTCATGCAAGTCCCTGCAGCTCATTCTCCAGTGCTGGCCCTGTGGGCTGCAGCTTGAAACGGGGGCCTACAAATTGAAACCATCGGTTTCCCCAGCTCCCAGTTTTCCCTCCTTTTTTTCTTTCTTTTCTTTTTTCTAAGTTATTCTATGACAAATTGCAGCTTCTCCACTGAATTCTTCTCCAGCATTATCAATGGCTCCTGCAGGCTCAAACCCTCCACTTTTTTCAGCTTGGCTGGACCCGAGAGGCTGTGGCTTCTCCTACTTCCAGGCCAATATGAAGCCCTGAGGTGCAAGGTGTAAGATCCAGCTTCCCAGCAGACACCCTGTTAATGCATCTGTACACATAAGGGAGTTAGTGCCCAGAGGGGCAGTGGACCAGTAACACATAGGAGATGAGAAGGACTCTCCAGATAAGTCATTTCTCTTTCTCCCCATTTCTCATAGACTTCGTAAAGCATGGCGACTTCATGTGGCTTCCTGGAAGATATCCAATGGGACCAAGCAACCAATTGCATTTTCTTGTGATGCTCTGGCTGAGTCAGAACAAATTAGCTCCCTGTCCTGCCCCACTTCTAATTTTTCAAATAGCTTTATTGAGCTATGATACTGTATGATTCAGCCATTTAATGCTATATGATTCACCCCTTTAAAGTGTACAATTCAATGGTTTTTAGTACACTCAGAGTCATGCAACCATAACCATGGTTTAGAATATTTCATCAACCCAAAGAAAACCTCATAACCATGAATGAATAGTCACTCTCTAACCCCCTCGCCCCATTTCCACTCTCACCCCAGGCCTAGACAACAAGTACTCTGCTTTCTGCTTCTACAGATATGCTATTCTGCTTCTACAGACATGTCATATAAGTAGAATCTTATGATTGGTGGTCTTTGGTGACTGGTTTGTTTCACTTAACATACTTTAGCATAATTTTTCAAGTTCATCCATGTTGTGGCATATATTAACACTTCATTTCATTGAGTGGATAGTCCACATTTTATTTATCCATTCAACAAGCTACGGGCATTTAGGTTGTTTCCATTTTGGGGCTGTTATGAATGATACTGTTAAAAACATTCGTGTACAAGTTTTCGAGTGAATATGTTTTCATTTCTTTTGGTATGTTGGGTCATGTGGTAATTCTGTGATTAATATTTTGAGAAACAGCCAAACTGTACCATTGAAAATTTCCACTAGCATTTTAGAGTTCCACTACATTCTTACCATCATTGACAGGATTGGTTATTACCTGTCCTTTTGTTTGTTTTGCTTGCCATTTTAGCATTGTAATGAGTGAGAAGTGATAGCTCCTATGGTTTTGATTTGCATCTCCCTAATGACTACTGATGTTGAGTACATTTTTATGTGCTTACTGACCACATGTATATATTTTTTGAGACATGTCTTTTCAGACTATTTGACCACTTTTTAATTGGGTTATCTTTTAGTTGTTAAGTTGTAAGAGTTATTTATATATTCAGGATATAAGCCCCTTAGCAGATCTGTGATTTACATTTTTTTTCCCCATTCTGTGGGTTGTTGTCTTTTTTTCCACTTCCTTATTAATATAGTTTGTAGCAAAAATATTTTTTTTTACTTTATTTTGATGAAGTCCAATTTATCTATTTTTATTTTATTGGTTGTGGTTTTGGTGTGTATAAAAGAAGGCTTTGTCTAATCCAGGTGTGAGCTCTTAATTCTATTGTCTTACTAAGACGTTTCATCTAGATGCTACCCCTCCTTCACCCTTCTTACCTCAATTTTCCAATGATCTTTGAGTTTCTTGAAGGGGAATCATCTACGCTCACTAAAGTAACAAAGAAAAAAGTACAAATCATCCTGCAGTTTGATATGGAAGAGGTGTTGAGACAGTGAATTTGAATAATAATTCTCATTTTCAATTGAGCACTATTCATCATTGCAATAGAGTTCTTACTTCTCATGTAGAATAAGAAATGTGGTGCAAAATAATGAAAGTTAACATTTATTAAGTGCCAGATAGTATACCTGCTTTGTGTCATTTACACTCCTAGCCACCCCATGAGGTAGCTATTATCCTCCTCCTTTTCAGATAAAGACACTTTGAACGAGAAGTAACTGGCCGAGCTCACCTGGCCAGACGTAGCACTAGGAGGAGGTCCATAGACTCCACTTCAAAATTCTTCCATAAACACTCTTTGTCTTTTGAACAAATAGACCTGAATAAGTTCTTTAAAATGAAAAATTTGGAAGTACTGTGAAGTTTTTCAAAACTGGGATTTCAGATGTATTACATGGAGCTTGTTCTGCTTATTGTTTTTGTTTTGTTTTGTTTTTAACACTGTGTAAGGTTTATGGAAAACTGGAACTTCATTCTTTCTTTGAGTCACTGCTCATGGAGCCCAGTCATGTGCTATGCCTCCTCTTCCTTCTCCTCCTTCCTTATTTATAAACACTATATGGCACAGTGTGCCAGGACATTCCTGGTTACGGTCTGTCACATATTGGTAGCTTTTCTTTATTCTCAGAAGTGGCCTGGTTTAGACGACAATGACATGGTCACCTCAGTGGTTTATCATTGAACACGCCAAAGTGTCCTATTGTGGCTGCCCACTAGGTGTCAGCAGTGTAACCCCCTGAGAACGCGCAGGGGAAGGCATTTCATTACCAAAGTCAAATCAGAGCAAATAATTAAGTGTACTTCAAGAGCTACCTGCAGCCTTGGCCATTCAAAATAAGGGAGAGGCAGGGGGAGGAGAGAAGGAGCAGGTGCACGACAGGTAGCTCCTAACTGGGCTCTGATAGAGAGGGAAGGAGTCCCTTCCTGGTTAGGAGGACTCCAGTGATACCTGGAATGAGCACCTTGGCGTCCTTTTTACTTTTCACTCACAAGATAAAACCAGTGTTCAGTGAAGTGAGCAAACAGCTCTGAATGGAGTGATATTTTCCCCTTTTATAAATTGCTTTGCAAATCACAATCAGATAAAGGTCCCCCAGGTAGCTCCCTGGGCTTGAATAAGTCTGCTGAATGGCTGTGTTTGAGCCAGAAGCTGACTTGCCTGAACACAAATATTTGAAAGGCGATTTGAAAACATCTGCACTCAGAACTCGGTGACACACTCGGACTCTTCTTGGAATGAGCCACGGACGGTACGTGTATTACCTGTGACCAGGTGGATGCTGCAGCTCTCCAGAAACCTTCCTCACTTCAGAGGTGTGGCTCACAGTGGCATGCAGGGTAGGAGAAGCCCACAGCATGGGTTTTCAGGTGTTTGTGCCTTTTTGTCCTTGGAAGGTGTTGCTCTTGCTAGTAGCACTCAAATGTTCTGAAGCAACTTCTGATTTGAACGAATCCACAAATGCCACTGCCCAGCATGAACCAAATGTTCGCTTTGCAGCTGCCAGCTCAGAGCCAGATGAGAAGATATCTGTTTTTGCACTGGATTATGACTATGTGCAAATTCCGTATGAAGTCACCCTCTGGATACTTCTAGCATCACTTGCAAAAATAGGTAAGTCCCCAAACAACTGGCTGTGAGAGTTGTTTTCCATATGAGATACTGTATGTGAAAATGCCTTATGGATGGGGAGCTAAGTGGATTGTAACTGTTACTGCTATTACATCAAAAATTCTGGACCCTTGAATCAAGGGAAAGTCATAACTACTTTTTGTAAAGCCATGTAATGCTTCAGAATTATACTTTGAAATGCAAGAGCATGCCTTTGGGTTCTGGGTTGTTTTGATTTATTTTCAAATGACAACCATGTAACATTATTTGACATGCAAAAATCTCAAGTTCTATGCTTTAAAAAATACTACAGAGTAAAGCATGTAGACCTCAGAACAATGGAAATTTCAGGAACCACATAATGATTCTTCTGTAAAATATTCTTCCTTCATTCTTGGCCATGTAACCAGGGGCTTCATCAATGGCTCCCATTGTTGATTCTTTAAAAGTGGCGTGTGCTCCCTGCAAATTGACAGAAAGCAAGGAAAATGACAGTCACAAGTGACTCTTACATCACTCAGTGATGGGCTACAGGGGCCCATCATTGGGTCCCTGGGATAATATCTGTCAGTAAAATATTGATTTACACCTCAGCCAGATGAAGCCAGTGGGGTACCTCTGGTTTCCTTGGTGAAATAAAGTGAATTCGAGTTAATGGATTAAATTCTAATCGAGGTTCTTTGTGTCAAAAGCCAATGTGATGGTTGATACTCTGTGACTATTTAATCCCTAACTCTACCCCCTTGTCTCCTTAAAACCAGCTTATTCCAAAGTGGGGAAATTGATACAATTATCTCAGTTATTAAGTATAACATCTCCTTTGCCTCAGTGACATAATTTGTTATTTGAATAAACTGCTTTATTAGAATCTATGAAACACTTTGATGCTCATTTGTACTTTCCCTCTAGGATGGGTGTGGAATATGAGTTGAGCCATGAGATCTGGCAGTTACCTCCTTGGCATCAGGATGGTGGGCTCTTTCTAGTCATTTAACTCTCCATGGATGTTATTCCATGTTCTTCCATGATTTGAAGAGCAATTTATGAAGGGGGTACTGGTGTATTCATTAGGTGCTGCTTCATAACTGCTATTCATTTGGAGCTAGTAAAGTCTGAAGCTTAAATGGAAATTATTAGTTTGAAGAACACTTGTGTGACTTGTCAAATGATTAAATTACATACAAGATCTCATATTACTTCTAAGAAGTGCTCAAGTAAAAATGGCTTCTTTGAAAAAGGGATAATAGTCTGAGTTCAAAGCTAAAAGTCTGATCACATGGACACTGAAAACATTCAAGGTGATATTAGGTGAATCTTAAGTTTTCCTTTGTAAATAATGCGAGAGATTCCCTATCCCCCAAAATCGGCCTCTCTTCTTCACAGTAAGGGGTGAAGTTGGTCTGAGAAACAGGAATTAAATCTTCCACTGACTAGTTAGTTACTTTGTCTTTCTAAGTCTCAGTTTGTTCATCTGTGAAATTATTTCTAAAATCTCTTTTCAGTGCAAATAAGATTTTTCTAATGAAAAAGAGTTTTGCATTCTATATCAGTAAATGTCTCAATGCAGAAAGCATATATTTTATCTTGGTTTTATATTAGCATAAAACAGCTTGTTCTTTAGAAGTACTGTATGTGACCAGACTCAGTGTGTCCAGTTTAGAGTTTTGTAAGAACTCTATTGTTTGTAGGCCTGCTAGTTTAAATGTTCTCGATTGTCATGTTGATGTAATTCAACAGACTATAGAAAAAGAAAATAACTTAAGTAGGTTATCAGGTCACGCTTATTCCAGTACAATTTAATATTTTCTAGCCTTTAAGAATTCAGATTATTTTTATATTGTACATGAAAAGGCCATATTTATCGTCTATATACTATGTGCCAAGTACTGGGCTTATAGTTTTATACATGGTGGCTCATTCATCTGGCGGGGGAGGGGAAAGACATAAAACTTATCAAGGAAGTCTATGTAGATTTTTTAGATTCTATATTATAAAACTTGAATCAAAATATAATTAGTAATCATTATTATTATTCGTTCTTTAGTCAGTCATTCTACCGAGCCACATTTATTGAGCACACATGCAATATGTGGAAATGATCGTGGTTCCCGGCCTCAAGAGACTTAGTCTGACAGGGAAGACAGATGAATCTGGCACTGCCTGGTAGGCACTCTGACAGAAAAACATCACAACTCTTCCCAGTCCTTTTAAAAACATCCAACTATGCATTTTATAAAAGAATGACATTATAGAACAAAGGTAATACAAAGTCACGTCAGACTTTGTTGTTTATCTTTTATTTCAGTTCCATTTCTTGGAACAATATAGAAAGATATTCCTTGAATCAATGGACAGAATGGAATGGAAGGGCCATCTCTAACTCTTAGGTAGGGCTTTGTTATTTGTGGCCACTTAAGTTTCAGGCACTGGAACTATCAAATCTCCAAGTGATCGACTACTGTCCATCATGAAAGGGGAGAAGAGTGTGAAATATGAAATGCACATAGTGTTTTCCTTTACAGTGCCATACTTACAGGCATCAAGCCCCCTCCTGCTACCGCTGTGTAGGTGCAACTTGGCTTAAGGTGGGTGCACATTGGTTCCCTTCCAGGAAACTCAATTCCTAGAAGCAGGACCAAACTGGGAAGACACAGGGCCTGAGAAAATCACACTATGGCTCTTCCACCTCTTTTACATATTAAAAAGTTCAATGTGGTTAAAATAAGCACTACAAGATGAAGGAAGAAGAAGCTGGCATTAGGAAATGGTGAGAGCAAGACTGTAGAAGGAGACCTTGAACTGGTCTTGAAGCCAGTGGGCTAGGCCTGTCTTTTAGGGTGCTGTCTCTTGATACTAATAATACTCCATTGTATTAACCTGCCTGCTATTGTGAATGGAGAAGTTCAAAGCTGTATCCAGGGAAACCCACATGCTCTTTGATTGGCTGAACCTAAAATTTCCTTAAAAAGCATTCAATGGCTCCCCATGGCTTTTAGGAGAAAACCTACACTCCTTAACCTTGAATTCAAGGCCCTTTATTACTTGGGTAGAGGCCAATTAAAAATTTGCTCCAGTTGGCTGGATCCCCTCAGTGAACATCAAATATATGTGGCTGGGCCCTACCTGTCTGTCTTCTTTTTCTCTTGGAGTGTTCCCCACCCAAAATGTGTCCCATTCTGTTGTCCAACTATGTAAGTCCTAGTCAACCTCCAACAACCTGTTTAACTTCTAGTTCCCACGTAAAATCTTCTCTGTTGAACATTTAACCCGTTCATTCATTCATGTTTGAGTATACACTTACAGATTCTTTCAGAAAATAGACCAGCTACTATGTAGTAGACAGCTTGCTAAGCATTTTGGGGAGACGTTAAGATGTCTATCATTCTGCCTGAGTTTGAGGAGTTTACAGTTCAGTAGGGGAGATACATCGTGCACAAAAAATGGTAGAAAGGGATCATCGTTGTTAGACACATACAGATATAATGTTATAATGATTCACAGGAAAGACATATTATTTCTTTAGGAAGAGATAGAGAAAAGCTTAACCTCTCAAAGATTGAGCAAGACCAAAATAGGTTGAAGAAAAGGACAATCCAGGTGCAACAATAGTGTATGAAGACAAGAAAGGTGGCCTGAAACACATGAAAAGGCACGTGGTTGGCTGAATGTAGGACGTATAAAGATAGAGCAGGTGTGAGGGATACTGACGTGGAGAGAGCTCCAGGGTGACCTGCTGGGTTCTGATCTCTTATCTTATTTGCTGGTATAGTCAATATGCCCTTCATTGTATATTTATACATTACATTGTTTTTGTTTTCTTATTTATTAGTGTCTCGTTTCTAAAATTTCATCAACACTTGGAAATTGTAGAAAATACGTTTGGTCCATTACCTCCCAGTCCTTTCTAGAGGATTGGTCTTGACCCAGGGATGCTTCATAAATATCCTCAGCTTAAAATCATGAGATGCTTTGTGTGCCTTCAGAGTCATAGGTGGGGAAGGAGACAATCAGGTACACATGGTGTGGAACAGTCATCTGGCAGCAGGATGTGGAAGGGACTGGGGATTAAGGATGGGAGAGAACGTCAGGAGGACAATGCACTAATCAGCATGAGAAATGAGGAGGCCCCTAAGTGAAGGCAGTGGCTGTAGAAATGGAGAGGACGGGATGGACGTCAGGGGCAGCTAATGAGACACTAAGTGATGAAATGGGAAGCTGGTTGCATGAAAGGGCAAAGGTGATGGAGGGAGCTCATGAGAATGTGACTTGATTTACCTCTTAAATGGATGACTAGGTGTAATGTCATTGATTAAGTACGGGAAACAAAATTAAGGACTTTTCATTGAGGTTTCTTCATTTGGTTGAGAAGGAAGTGAGTGCTGGAACAAGATGAGGTTTAGGTGAGGGTGATAGACCCTGCATGAGCTTCAAAGGTGGGCTTTGTATGAGTGCAGACGAGGTCCAGCCTCTTCTCTGCTCTTCCCTCACATGCCCTCTCAGATCCCCGTAAGATGGGGAAAGCCGGAAGGAGGAAGGGGGCGGGGATGGCTGGCTGAGAACCATCGATTCTGTAACCTGCACTGGGCCTGGCATGTTTAAGTGCTCGGACTTGTGTAAAGCCCCTGCAACACCTCCAGTTCCTGCTACAGATGGGGTGCTGGGCTCAGAGGGAACAGCCAGCTTGCCCATGGTTCCATCTGCTTTCAAAGACCTCTGTACACTGTCTCCTCGGATCTCAGTGGCCAGAACCGAGTTACTAGCAATCATCTAAATGCAGTTCTCTGCTCTTCCCCAGGCTTCCACCTTTACCACCGACTGCCAGGCCTCATGCCAGAAAGCTGCCTCCTCATCATTGTTGGGGCTCTGGTGGGTGCCATCATTTTTGGTACGGACCACAAATCACCTCCAGTCATGGATTCGAACATCTACTTCCTGTATCTCCTTCCACCCATCATCCTGGAGGGCGGTTACTTCATGCCCACCCGGCCATTCTTTGAAAACATTGGCTCCATCCTGTGGTGGGCAGGCCTGGGGGCCCTGATCAACGCCTTTGGCATTGGCCTCTCCCTCTACCTCATCTGTCAGATCAAGGCCTTTGGCCTTAGTGACGTCAACTTACTTCAGAACCTGCTGTTTGGCAGCCTGATCTCGTCTGTGGACCCGGTGGCCGTGCTGGCTGTGTTTGAGGAGGCGCGTGTGAACGAGCCGCTGTATATGATGATCTTCGGGGAGGCCCTTCTCAATGATGGCATTAGTGTGGTGAGATGTCAATGACAGGTCCCCAGGAAGCTGAGGGGTCTGGGTGGGGCTGGGGACAGGAGTCTGTCCTGGGGGCTAATGGCTGAGCAGGACTGGGCCACAGCAGGATAGAGATTGGTTTCGGTCAATGCAGTGTGGCCCAAGTTTTGGTGACTTCCCTTAGAATCTGCATCGTGTATATAGTTGCTCACATACACTGCTTGTCATTCAATAGCCAACTAACTTGTTTAAAGAGTGAGAGAGAGAGAGAGAGAGAGAGAGAGAGAGAGAGAGAGAGATCACTGTGTAGTTTAATTCAGTTTTCCACTTTGCAAGCAGAAACTGTTACTAAAGGCTCTTCTGGGTTTGAACATTGGGGCAAGCAGTAGCTTAGGTGTTTATTTTCTCTCATTTACAGGACCTCACCCTCATTCCCTTTGTGTGTTTTTTCATTTTCTTAACATGATGTGTTAGATGATGAAGTTAAATAAAACATGGAGTAGAAATAGTGATGACAGAGGATTTTCAAAAATGTGTTAGCTTGTATATCAATCTCAATTGTATGACTCATTCGGAAAATGTGAAAGAAGGATTTTTGCTTAGGAGTCCTGGAGAAACGCCGAGAAGGGCTTACAGGCTAAATCAAGCATGAAGGCCCAGAAGATATCCTTGGCTGGTGGTGCTGGAATATTCTGGACTAGCCATCCCATTGTTCAGTTTCACTACATTACTATAAACCTTCACCACTTGTTAGTGTATGAGATTTTTATATATACTTTGATAAGCTTTTCTTACTTTTAAATTTATATGACATCACATAATACCAGAATTAATTTTTAGTGCAAAAAGACTCAAACAGTGCAAAATTATATGGCATAAAAACACAAACCCTCTTCTCACCCTCTATGCAAGCAACCACCCCTGTGATGAGTTTGGCATTCTCCCTCCTGGTCTTTATTATATGCACATACATACAGACCATCAATGTAGACGTATATTATATTACATAAATTGGGTGGGATTATATTATATGTATTGCCTAGATGTAACAAGTCTTGCAATTCTTTCTAGGTCTTATCAACTGCGCAGTACTTCACAGATAAAATTTACTATAATTTATTTAACCATTTCCTGATGGATGCATATTCAAGTTGTTGCCAACTTGATGCATATTTAAGTTGTTTTCACTTAAAAACAATATTACAATGAATATTCTTGTTTCTGCAGGCATCCCTTTTTTGCATTTGTATTTTTATAGGACATATTCTAAGATGAAATGTCTTGGTTAAAAAGTATGTACATTAAAAAAATTGGAAAATGATGTTTTAATCACCTCCTCTTCATCAGTTGATGAGGGAGGGATTCCTGCTCCAGGGTTCGGGGGTGACCCTTGAAAATAGACAGATGAGATCAATAACAGTTTATTAGCCACAGCGGGGTTGTTGGGGGGAGACACCGCACACCATTCAGGGCCACAGGGGGCACCCTCAGGAGCAGAGTGAACAATCGGGTGTGTGGGAGGCAGGCTGTATAGTATTAAGAGGATGGGGTACCTCCTGCTTTCCATGGGATGATGTGATTGGCCTGTTTGAATAAGTCCAAGGGCTGGCAGGAGACTGACATGCACTATTCAGGGGTAAGCAGGTCCCCTTGATATGAAGGGTTATTGGCTAGGGGACCTTATCCATGGGGTCAGATTGGGAAGGAGACTTGGCAGTTACCACATTCAAGACCCTCCCCCGGTTTACCAAATGTCAAGGTAGCACATAGTATTGGACCTTAATTTTAGTCCTTACACCACAGCTGCCGAGATTTTCCAGAACGTCTCTAAGGGCCTACACTTCCACAGTGTACTGAGTACATATTTCCCTGTATCATGACAATAAGGGTCATTGTTTTTCTTAATGTTTTCCAATCTAATGAGCAAAAATGTGTTATTCATGTTTGTTTTAATTTGTATGATGATATTAAGCACCTTTTCAATGATTATGGATCATTAGCTGTTCTCATGCTGTAAACTGGGAATTCGTATCTTTTTAGGGTTGCCAGACTTAAAAACAATGCAGGGTACTCAGTAAAATTTGAATTTCATATAAACTACAAAATTTTTTTATAAGTATGTCCCAATTATTGTAGGCAAATATTGCATCATGTCCATTTTTCTTGGGGACCACTTGTTTTTATTTTTAATTGGTTTGTAGGAACACACTAAGTTATCCAAATTTGAAACTTCTGAACAGTGCGTAAAAATCAAATACTTTCTCCCATTCTGTCCCTTACATTTTTTAGATTATGTTATCTATTATCCTCTACAAGGTTAAAATTTTTATAAAGTTAAACCTAACAAAGCAATCTTTTATTGCCCCTGGGTTTAAAGTTTTGCTATGGGGGAGATTGTGCCTAGCCACAGATATGCAAATGCTCTGGTTTTTATTTTTTCCCCTTTTATAATCAATTATTTCATTGATCTGGCATACCATATTTTGTCATGATGACTTGATGCAAAAATAGATAGTACAGAGGGAAAAGGGCTCTTAAAAAGTAATCCAAAATATCTGGGGTAGATTCACCAAGTGACGGAAGCCCTAACTGAAGTCAGAAGTATATTTATTCCTAATGAGAATCTCTAGCTGTTGGACAAGATATTAGGGACATCAGGCTTGCCCATACTTTCCATCTGGGCAAGTGTCACAAAAAGCCAAGTTGTCAGAAAGTTGTCAGACTGCTGTAGGAGTCAGATATTTGGTTTCTGAGAGTATGATCCTCAAGACACATGCCTCAGAAGCAGCCTGGTGGGCCTGACGTGTATTCAGACGTCCCAGACCTACTGACCTAGACTCTGGGAGGGGAGCTTGCAAATCCGTTTCTAGCAAGCACTTCAGAGGACTGCTGGTATTTGAGAACTACTGGTTTATTAGATTGAGAGAAGCCAATGTTTCTTGATCTAAAATGATGATATGTCTAGAGCAAAGACTGCACACCTGTCCTCAGACTGGGCTAGATTAGTCTCTGAGGACTCCTTTCCCCCACCATTCTTCCTTTAGATATTCTCATATTTTCATGTGTTACAATGGAGTAAGTGTCTATGTCTGGGAACCTATTGCATCTCCTAAGGTGGCCATGATGCATTCATTTCATAGTTCATATCCCAGATATAATCTTATCTCACTTATATCCGAATCTTTGGGGGTACTTGTTTACTGTGACCTCCACTACTGGCGATGCCACTGAAAATGCTTACCTGTGATAACATCAGGTGGTGACCTTGGCAGCCTATTCCAAAGTAATTATTCAACCTTTTCTTCATAAATCATTAGAGAAGTCCAGAAATAACTCTCTAAATACCAACTCTGTAGTTTTCACAGAACACACTATTTCCTCATTGGGAACTTCACGATACAATCTACAAACATTTTTGCAGCACAGTCTTTATTAATTACCAATGAAAGCATTTGACTCTGCTGCCTCTTTGGTGCTGCTCCTGATCTTGAGATTCTGACCTCACCCTGGATTTTGTCTAGATTTTACATCTAGAACCAGTCACAGTTTGGCTTCTGGTTGGGGTTTCTTTGCTAGCAACATTTCTTTGACTTTCCCAAAGTTTAATTGCTTCCACTTGGACATTTTTTTTTTCATGATAATTTCAAAATAAAATTATAATTTTCAAGTGACCAGACTATCCTCTGAGGGCACTGCCCTGACCTCTAGTGGGCAGAGCTGCTGTTGCGTTGGCTCCAGGAGGGTTGCCCACACGTCACTCCCGGGTCACTCTGTGGTCACCCGCAGCACAGTGAGTATTAAGTGTGTGTTGGGGCACTTCTGCGTCCCTACGTGAAACCAGAGAAGCCCCAGGGCTGGATTTAGAAAGCAGTTTGCAAGCAACTGGTATTTAATGCAGTCCAGTTGTATTTTGAGCCAAGAGCCTTGAACCCACCCTTTCATTGAGAAGGGAGCCTTCTCAAAGGCAACTGTCACAAGCATGCTTTCAGCAGAAAGTCTGAGTCACCTAGAAAGTGACCTGTGATTTGTGGGTTGCATGTGACAACTCTACAGATCTTTATGCACTAAAGAGTTGCCTTCTCACTAAAGAGAACTCTAGAGCTGCTCCTGAGCTGTCGTATCACTGAACCTGATTCTCCAGGTCTCTTGTCCCACTCATTTCTCCCTCTGGCTGAATATTTTAAGTTATGGCTCATCACCAGAACATACTCCTAATGGTGGGCAAAGGGAGCAGTGACAAAAGCCAAGTAGCTTTAAAATCATAACTAGTATCCCCAGTTTTTTTACTATGAGGAATGAATTTATACTAACATTTCACAAGTGAAAAAAACAAGGCGAAGGAAGTTAAAATGAACTGAATGAAGACATACTGTCTGGCCAGTGACAGACTGAGCATGGGTGCTCAGGTCGGTTCCAGTCCAATCTCTTTCCTTCCATTCCCACCTTTTGAATATTAAGCTCATAGAGGTGGAAGGGGCTGCAGAGAACCCACATGTTGCCGATGGGAAGACTGGGCTCATGTCCAGTAAGTAGTGAATCCAGGGTCTTTTCTCCAAATCAGAATTGGCTGGGTTGGCCAAGTCCAACGTGTGGCTCCAGGAAAGATTCTGATAATCTCTGTGCCTCATTTCTGTAAGATTGGGGATGATGATATTACTTAGCTCAGGGATTCACTGGGAAATTCATATTAAGCTCTTTGTACAGTGAGACCGTGAGTGCTAGCACACAGTGAGTATTTGATGCATTATATCTATTATCTTTATATCATATCTGCTCATGGAAACAGCATGGTGATTGGCTTGCTCTTAACAGGCAGTTAGTTTTAAATATGGAACTACCTCATTTATTGTGGGCAAGTTGTTCTTATATTCCTTCTTGGTTTTCCTGGATCAGTTTGCCGAATAAACAGCAAGGCAATGCCAGCAAGGTTTCTATAACCCCCCATCCCTCCCACCTACCTCCTCCTCCAACTCATGAGAGGTCCAAGGGCCAGGATGGGCCAGGGCTGAGATCTGAACCCAGGTAGCCTGGCTCCAGAGCATCTCTGATCCTAAGTGCTATTCCATGCTGTCTCTTCACCTGTCCTTCTCTACCTCCCATCTCTTGTCCTCTGGTTTTCTCTCCTTTCTCTAGTGATAGCATCATTTGGCATCTTGCAGTGCCTGTAGTCCATCCTCTAGGAATGAAGTAAATGAAAGAGTCATAGAGGTGTGCAAACTAAAATTTTGGAGCACAGACCTAGGGACCCTCTGGACCCAGATATCAGGGTTCACATAAGTATACTGGCCCTTCTTGGTTTTGGGGCCTCTCAGGTGAGTACAAGATCTCCATGTGCTTAACTTTCCTCACTGATGTTTTCATTATAAAAACACAGACTGTCAAAGAAGTAATTTATTTATTGAATATAATTTATTCTATGTGGCTCAATATCTAAAAGTTATACTGAAAACTTGTCCTCCCCCTGCCTTGCCCAGCCAGCAATCGATAGTACCAGTTTCTTAGCAGAGATCCTTCACCTTTCATTCAATTTGCCCCTCGATCATGCATTTTTGTTGCTGGCATCAGATCCTAAATTTCCTGGTCCCTTCTGCTAGAATTCCTTTGCCCTCTTCTTTTCTCATCTTTCCATCCCATTATCTAGCTGCTTGTTGAGCCTCCTAGTTTCTCTCTGAGTGGCTCCCGCTGGCCTCATAGGACCCAGCATGTAGCACTGAGCATTGCAAAGGTGCTGAGTAATGACAGTACTGCAGGAATGAATGCTGCATGAGGAGTGAACAAATGAATGAGAGATGAGGTCATGGGGACTAAGACAGGCTGCACAGAGGCTGTGCTTACCCTGGAGCTGGCCTGCAACGTTGGCCATCTCCCATGACCACAGCTCTCCTTCCCCTACCCTCAAGAGTGACACTCTGTTTGAATTTGGATTTGTCCGCAAAGCTGTGAGCAAACTGGGATGTTTTCCCTCTGAGAAACCGCCACCACTGAACTTCGGAATTGCTCCCTGAGCTTAAATGCTAGAGGTGGGATGAAAGCAGGGGTGGGCATGGGGGGGACAGATGGGGGCAATGTCCTTTTCCTTCCCACACCTTCATGGAGCACCTGTCCACACTGGTGCTGTCCTGCCCTGGGGGTGTGAAGGTGAACTGTGCGTGTCTGGCACATAGGTTATAACTCGGTGGTAGACAGAGAGACATGGACCCTGCTCGTGAGGATAAGATGGTGAGTTCAAGCCAAACTAGAACGATAGGGAGCATTTGCCAGAGGAAGCTGCCTTAGATCTGAGAAAGATAAAATAACTTCATTTGGGGGTGAATTTTTCTTTAGCATTCTCTCTGGTTTATATTTTCCTGCCTTGAAGGGGTCCTCGCTCCAGGAACCTCCCATTCAAGAGGCAGAAAGTTATGGCCAACAGCCTGGACAGAGGGGCTATATGCTTCAGTTTAAGTCTTGGCTCCACTACTTGCAAGCTATGTGACTTTAAGGGAGGTACTTAACCTCCCTGGGCCTCAGTTTCCTTTCTGTAAAATGGAGATTTGGTTGTGTGAAGGCTAAAGTGGGTTTTTACATATAAAGCATTTGAAATAGCACCTGGCACAGACTGAGTACAGAGTCTTCGGTGTTATTTTTTTAATTATTTTTTTACTTAAGCAGAGTTGATATGCAATATTATATTGGTTATATCCGTTCCAGGTGTACCTTTTTATACCTTACACTGTGATTACCACACTAATTCTAGTAACCATCTGTCACCGTGCAAACTTGCCGCGATATAGTGTTTGGTGTTATTAATCAAAGTCTACCTTAACTGAAGTCTACCTACACGAGTGCTTCTGAGTCACCGAGCTCCGCTGACATGCTAAGTGACACCACATCCTCTTTTCCGTCTGTCTGGACTTTGCAGCCTCAGTTTTTCCCAGAGAAGCGCTGTGTACAAACATGAACAGACTCCCGGGGGCGGGGTGGTAGGCAGTTTTCTCCCGTCCTCTTTTTATCTGTTTATTTCCTTTCATTTTACTCAGGTTCCTAGGATAGGAAGTCAGAAGCTCCAAAACCCGTATAAGTCGACAGTTTCTTCTGGCCAAGACTGTAGGGAGCTCAGGTATAAGGGGGATTTGGCGCCACGAGCTGTATGATCTTGAGCAAGGGACTCGTCCCTTTTGTGCCTCTGTTTCTCATGTGTACAGTGGGAACGGTTAATCTGACCTCTAAGGGGGGTTTTGAGGAAGGTGTGAGATGAGACCCACAGGCACCTGGCCTCACATGGGAGAGGAGGCTCCACACAAGAAGGCAATCTGGTTGGTGTCTGTCAGCAAAAACATGGCGATAAGGCCTAAACCCCAGAGAAACAGGGCTATGCAGCCTCACTTGGTTGACCTCAGGCGCTGGGAGTGAATGTCACCCACAGCAGGGGCCCTCCGAGTGCCCCTGAATTGTGAGGCATTTCCCCCCAATCCCCAAGCTGCTTCTGACACACTACGGGGGAGGGCAGGTGTCTGGCACCCACCCAGCCCAGGACCTAGACATTTTTCTTCAGACATATTCTCTCAGCTAAAACCTTTGCAGGTTTGTCTCATGAGCTTCTCCTTAGAACAGCTGTCATTGGTAGAGTGAATGGTGCTGGCTATGGGGGTCTGTGGGGACAGAGTCCCAGAAAGCAGTTTCCAGGCTCCCAGCCTCACATGGAAAGGTGCTGGCTCGGTTATTAGATGGCCATCATCTGTGACTAGTGGCCATCAGCTGTAACCGGTTAGCCATTAGCCACTATTATAACTACCATGGCTACGCTAGGGGGTTGGTTGGTTGGTAGAGAAGCGGATGGCACATTGCGGCTAGCAAGTGTGGTTAGCAAGCGGATTGTGGATTGCAGATCATGTTGATCCTACTTCCTGTGTCCTGCCTGGCCACCAGCAAGACTGGGGTGAAGGAAGATCCCTCGTTGGGGTACTGGCAGATGTTTGCTTTTGTGTCTCGACCAGCCGCCATCGAGAATATAGTGGTATGACTCCCCTATCTATGGCTCCGTTGTTTTTCCTTTTGGCCTCACCATATCCTGCATTCTAGTGAGGGGAGAGGGATCGGAGACCCTGTATTACATCGTCCTTCACCCCCAGGTTGGGGAGGACTTGGAGTCCTCGCCCTGTGGAGAGGGCACACATTATGAGACCAATGCACAGCCCTCGTGAATGACTGTGGACTATGGGGAATTGCCTTCCATCCCTGATTTGATGGACCACTTGACTGTTTGCTTGGGAATGTGCCACCACGTAGTGGAACTGGCGGATGTTTGCTTCCTATGTCTCGACTGGCTGCCGTGGAAAATATGTAAGCATCTTGGCTGTGAGCCACTATTGTTCTAGTACGGTACTCTGAGAACCCTGGTTATGCCCAGGAGGTCTGGCTGTGCCCAGAAAGGCTGGCAGTACCCTGAGAACTCTGGCTGTGCCCAGAGAGACTGGCGGGACTCTGAGAAACCCTGACTGTGCCCAGAAAGTAGGTGGACATCAAGGGACGCCCCTCGGGACATTACTTGAACTGGAGTGAAACTTTTTCTTGTGAACTAGGTTCCTGGCACGGGGCCCCTTGCGGAAGGCGCTTGTCGCGTAGATTGTGAGGTGAGACCCTGGAGGGGTGGAGTGTGGGGACAGAGTCCCAGAAAGCAGTGTCCAGGCTCTTGGCTGCACGTGGAAAGGTGCTGGCTTGGGTAGTAGATGGCCATCAGCTGTGATTAGTTGGCCATCAGCTGTAATTGGTTAGCCAATTAGCTAGTGATATAACAGTTCTACCACCCGCAGAGTCCCTTTAACCATCAGCCCAACAGGCCTGTTCCTTAGGTGAATGTTAATAACTCTGAGGCATACTGAAGTAATGCAGATTGGAGAGAGACACTTCAACCACTATTTCATTGGAATTCCTCAAGTTGGATGCCTAAGTACTTTTTTGGTTCATTTTCTTTTTGTTGAAGAAACAGAATGATTAAAGTTTGAATTGGACAATTCAGTTTTCAACGAACCTACGTTGTGAGCCACTTACAGGTGGTAAGAACTCACTTCGGTTCACAGATGTGAGAAAAAAAGGACAAAGCCTTGCTGGTTATCAAGTTGTCCCTTTTTCAGGAGGTAGGGGTGGGTAGGAGGTAGTGATGGAGAGAAAAGCAAACTCTTTTTCAATCTTTAGGAAATAATCAGAATAAACACAGAAAAGCACGTGAAAGCCGTGTTTTTTCTTTCAAAGCCGTCAGCATCCCACATTGCACACCAACTGTGCTAAGTGCCAGGCACACAAAGGCAAACAAGCATTGTCCCTGCCTTTGAGGAGCCACACCTGGGAACATTTGACTTACTTCTATTCATTTGTAAATTCTTCTTCCTACCTTACAACCATGGACCTGCCTATTCTTCTGTATTTTCTTACAGCCCTTTCAAGCCATAGAGACTTCCTAGGAGATTACATAATACATGAATAGAAATCACTGACTTGGGAGAAAAGGCCACAACTGCAAATACAGCCAAGCATTTCATACTTCAGCGGTTTCCAACAGACCCCTCCACACACACTGCCAACAACATGTGTTCATGAATTCTCAAGGGTGTGGTGGGTGTGTCAGGCCATGCTATGGAAAAAAATATGCTTAAAATTATGTGAAAAGGCCCATAAGCTGGCTGTTTGGGAAGAGCCAGTGGACAAAGTTTCCCCATAGCTTCCTCAATGGTGATGTAAAATGAACGGTATCCAGCAGAACCTGTTGTGCAGGCCCACTCTATAATATTACATCCAGGCAACGGGTCAGAGACCAAGCCGTTTATTCTGGCTCCAGGCTGTGGTTATCTATGTGTCACTTCTCATCACCCAGGATCAGCTTAGGTCCTAAGCACTGGATGGAACTGGGAGATCATGAAATCCAACTCTTATTTTGAAGATCAAGTTCAATCCTGTTTGATTGAGCCTGAGTCCTCCTGAGACTGAATCATTTGTTGATTCATTCTTCATTCACTCATTTATAAAAATTATTACAGAACAACTACTTTCTGTCCAAATTGCTTTTTCTACTATGCCAGAGTGACCTCAGAAGAATCAAACCGCCAAGCTAATCTTCAGTGAACTTAAGTCTAGTGGTCACGACTGACATTTGCTTTGATAGTTTAAGAAGCTTTGAGGTTAAATCACCATTAAATTCCTTTTCCTGTCATGTTGGTGTACTGACATCAATGGCGAAAGATACTCCCATGGGCATTTGCTCCAGGTGGATGTGGGGGTGAGGAAGGGCCAAGGCTGATAGACTCTGGAGTGCTTGGCTGGGACAGTTCCTTGGAGGGCATCAGGGTGAGGAGCTGGTGTTGGTGGGAGGTGGGCAATTACTGTTAGGTTAGTTTTGAACAGCTGAGTTTGAGAGACCTACAGGACGTTAAACATTTTTTTCAGTAGTTTTAAAAAGAGGTGTCTAGATCCTGGGGAAAGAGAGAATGGAGATTGATATTTGGCAGTCATTGGCAAGTAGCTGGTAATTACAGCTATGAAACAGGGCAAACCATCACCCTGCCATTCTTCAAGCTGAGAAGAATTTTCCAACTTTTTCAACTGAAAATGAGTTCCTTAAAGGAATGTCTTTGCTTTGCCCTAAATCAATAAAATTCTGCCACTGACGCGTCTCTTTATTAAAGTTTCTGATGTCAGTTCAGTTTATCTTCCTGGCCTCCATTCTCTGAGGTTATAAGCAACCAATGTTCAGGAAAGGGTACTCTAGGAGCGTTGGTAAATCCCATTTTCATCTCCAGTCCAGGGTGGCAGATGCTCTTTTTCCTCCCTTCTGTCTTTTGGATCACTATGCAGTGACTACTAAGTCATTGCTGGTTTCTTAGTGATTTCCTTGAACAGTCAGAGCAAGTGTTGTCACAGAAATACTCTATGACTGAGTTTAATGTACCAGTGCCCCTTTGTATAAAGTAAAAAATTAACTGGATTCATTTTTAATTTTCTGTGTAAAGTTGATGAATACAGTTCTTTGTGGCATTCTCTCTATCTTTCAAGTATCTAATCTACAGTAAAAATCATTTTTACTGTATCTGCTGTAACTCTGAACTTTCAATGCTTTTTAGACGTGTGTAGTGTCAGTAATTAGGCTTTTTGTTTTCAAAGAACTGAATTTATATGGCAAGCTCAAGCAATGAGGATTCATTAAAAAGATACACAAGGCAATCGGGAAGACATGGGTCCCATATTAATCCACTAGGGCTGCCATACAAAATACCACAGACTGAGTGGCTTAAACAACAGAAATGTACTTCTCCTAGTTCTGGAAGCTGGCAGTCCAAGATCAAGGTGCCACTGACTGGGGTTGGTTTCTGGTGCAACCTCTTTTCCTGGCTTTCAGGTGGCTGCCTTCTGGCTGTGTGCACTCCTGGGATTGCTTCCTCTTCTTATAAGGACATCAGTCTTATTGGACACCCCACCATTATGATCTCATTTTAACTGAATTACCTCTTTATAGACCCTATTTTCAAATCCAGTCATATTCTGCAGTACCAGAGGTTAAGAGCTCAATATTTCCACCCACAGAAGACCATTTCCACAGACAGGAACACAATTCCACCCACAGAAACCCCTTCAGGAGCCCAGGAAGGGGAAGTGCTTTACAGGGCATTCTCCCAACAACTGTAACTAGAACCAAGCCAGTTTTAAGGCTTTTGGAAGCAAGAGTTTATAGATTTTTTTCTGACAGTCAGGATGTCCCAGGTTATGATGTGGTAATAAACATCCCTCCAAATCTTACTCCCCCTCTGTTATAAGGTTTTTTACTTTATGTGAAGTGGTATAATTTTAATTCAAAATATCCTGTAAAAAGTTAAGAATGTTATATTGTACAGTACTAGTTAACATAATGAAAAAAGGTAGCTAACAATAAAATTAAAAACAAAACCTATAAAGTATTCAAATAATCAAAATGAATGCAGGAAAAGAAAAAAAAGAGGAAACAAGTAATAAAATGGTAGCTCTAAATCCAATCATAACAATGATTACATCAAGTGTTAATAGACTAAGATGCTCCAATTAAAAGCCAGAGATTCCCAGCACTAATTATAAAACAAGACCCAAATATATTCTATTTACAAGAAATAACAGTTATAAAGACACAGAAAAATTGAAAGTACATGGATACAAAAAGATCCACTAGACAAACAGTAAGCATAAGAATGCTTGTGTGGCTATATTAATATCTGTTAAAATAGATATAAAGATAGAAGTTTCACAGAGATAAAGAGGGATGTTTCATAATGACAAAAGAAGTCAATTCATCAAAAACACCTAGCGATTATGCATGTGATAGGACCACTAAATACATGAAGAAAAAACTGACAAATTTAAAGGAAAGAAACGACAATTCCACCATCCTAGCTGGAGTTTTAATTTCCTCTTAAGAGATGATAGAACAAGTAGGTAAAATGTCAGCAAGACATTGAGGATCTGAACACTATCAAATATCACTCTATCCTAATGGATATTTATAGAATGTTGTGCCCAACAAATGTAAACCAAACATTCCTTCCAAGTGCATATGGTATGTTCATCAAAAATGACCATATATTTGATTATAAAAGAAACTTCAATAAATTTAGAAGGCTAGTGGCCAGAATATGTTCTTTGTTCACACCAAAATTAAATTAAAATAAATTACATTAAGACGTCTAAGAAAACCCAAATATTTGGAAACTAAACAGCACACTGCTAAACAATCCATGATTCAAACAAGAAATTACAAAGAAAGTTAGAAAATATTTTGAACAAATAATAATGAAAATACAACACATCAAAATTTGTGGGATGCAGTTAAAGATATAATTAAAGGAAAAATTTATAGCTTTAAATGCTTATATTAAAGAGTTGAAAGATTTAAAACCAATGACGATAAGGTCCTACATGAAGAAACTAGAAAAAAGTACAGCCAAGTAATTCCTAACTAATAGGAAGGCAATTGTAAACATAATAATAAATGATAACAGTACAATAAGTGTTAAATTAAAAAAAGATAAGGTACTGTATCTGTATCTTAAGGAAGAAATAGTTATTCTCCATGAAACCTTTCAAAAATAGAAGAAGAGTAAGGGCTCTGGGCAGAAATTCAGTTGAAGGTGGTGGGGGATGCAATGCTCAGACACCAGCTCAGTGTCCTACAGTTCAACTCAATTCTGACACTATCTACAATGAAATAGCATCAGATGCCACAAATTAAGGGCTCAGGCCTGCAAGACTGCCCCTCACTCACCCACGTTAGACACCAATTGCAAGTCCAGGCTGTCACTTGTGCTTTTGACCCACCAGCTATAGATTGGAGATTCCAATAGCTCCCTCCTTGGGTATGATTGATTTGCTCAAGTGGCTCACATAGCTCAGATCACTAGTTTATTATAAAAGGATATAAATCAGGAAGAGCCAGATGGAAGAGATGCAAGTGTAGGGAAAGGGTGCTGAGCATCCGTCTCTTCTTCACGTGTTCACCAACCTGAAGCTTTTTGATCCTAATCGTTTGAGGTTTTCTGGAGGCTTCATTACATCGGCTTGATTGATTAAATCACGGCCATTGGTGATTGATTCAATCTCTAGGCCTTCTTCCCTCACCATAAATTAGAGGGTGGGACTGAAAGTTCCAATCCTCTAGCCCAGTTGGTCCCTGTGAAAACCAGTTCCCATTCTTAGGTATTTTCCAAAAGTTATATTATTAACATAAACCCAGTTGTGGTAGAAAGGGACTTGTTATGAATAACATTTCATTTTCAGGGCTTTGAACTAATTTCAGGAACTGAGAATAAGAGACCAATTATTATAACAACAGATGCACCTATTGCTCTGATATATCAGGAAATTCCAAGAGTCTTTGGAGCTGTGACCCAGGAACCCTGGGCAAAGACCAAATGTATATGAGAAATATGTTTTGATCATCTGAATGACCCAATATATATTTCTTATAAATCACAATATTGCAAGGAGTGATCATTTTCCAACTCACATTATGAGGCCAGGTTTATCCTCATACCCAAACCAGGCAAAAATAATGCAAAGAAAGAAAACCATAGATCAATATTCATCATGACTATAGACCAAAAATACTTCAATAAATATTAGCAAATCAAATTCAGCAATATATAACAAGGATAATAAATCATGACTTTGTAAGGTACATCACAGAACTATGTTTCTTTAACACTGGGAAAAATCTATCAGTGTAATTCGCAATATGAATAATTACAATAAAATAGAATAACCGATTGTATCAATAGATGCAGAAAACCAGTTGAAAAAATTCAATACTCATTTATGATGAAAGCTCCTGGCAAGGTAGGAAGAGTAGGTAACCTTTTCAGCCTGATAAAGTATATTTATAAAAATCCTAACATATTGCTTAAGGGTATCCACTGTCAACACTTCTATTTATTAGGCAAGGAAAAAAAGCCGAAAGACAAGATGACTAAAGAAATAGTGTATATGTTTATTTGTGTATGATATTATGGTGTATGTAGAAAATCTTCAGAAATAAAACAACTACTAGAACCAATAAGTAAATTTAACAAGGTCACAGAACATGAGATGAATGTACAATAATTAATAGCACTTTAAAATAGTAGTGACAACTTTAAGGACTAGTGTCAAGAAGAAATTTTAAAATTCCATTTATGAGCACAGTAAAAAAAAACCACTTAGAAGTAAGTTCCACAAAGATGTTTTGTTTGACCGTTTTACTGAATATTACAGAATATTGCTGACAGGAATTAGAAGACCTAAAAAATACCTTGTGTTTTAATGGAAGACTCAGTATTACTAATAGGTCAGCTCTCTCCCAATTTATCTATAGATTCAATAAAATTACAATCAAAATCACAGGAGAATTTTTTTTTTGGTAGAAATTGACAAGCTGATGCCAAAATGTGTTTGGAAGTACAAATGGCTAAGAACACACAAAGCAATTTCTAAAAAGAAGAACAAGGAAGACTTATTTGAAGAGTTGCTATAGTGCCACAATAATTACAATGAAGCAACATCATAATATTGGTTAAACAATATATATATGACATCGAGGAGGAGAACAGAGATCCAGAAATAAACTTACACAGTTGATTTTTGGCAAAGAAACCAAAGCAATTTAATGGTGCTGAAGTAAGTGGATATCATGTAGAAAAATATGAAAATTACCACAAACCAAATTTTAAAATTACCACAAAATGTATCATAGACTACATGTAAAAGCTAAAATTATAACTCTCCTGGAAGAAAGCATAGGAAAAAAACAAAACAAAAACATTTATGACTTTGCAGTAGGCAAAGGACAGGGGGGAAAAAGCACGAACAACAAAAAGAAAAAGGTAAAACATTGGATTTTATCAAAAGAAAAAAATTTGCCCTTCAAAATAAACTCTGAAGTAAACAAAAAAGCAAGGCACAGAATGGGAGAAAGTATTCACTGTGCATATATCTTACAAAAGACTTACACCCAGGATATATAAAGAATTTTATAACTCAATAATAAGAATATAAACAATTCAAAAATGGGTAAAAAATTTGATTAGATACATCATTAATGACGATATACACAAGAGGTCAATAAGCACATAAAATTATGCTCAATGTCTTTAGTAATCACGGAAATGCAAAATAAAATTCCAATGAAATACCACTATACACCCATTAGAGTCGCTGGAATTAAAAAGACTGACAATATCAATAGTTTACAGGGATATGGAACAACTGAAAGTCTCCAGCATTTCTGATGGGAACAGAAAATGATTCAATGACTTTGGAAAACAATTTGGCATTGCTGTAGACTGAATGTTTGTGTCCCCCAAAATTCATATGTTGAAAACTAATCCTCAGTATGATAGTATTTGGAGGTGGGCCTTTGGGAGGTGAGTAGGTCATAAGAGTGGAGCCTCATGGATTGGATTAGTGCTCTTGCAAAAGAGATCCCAGGAAGCTCCCTTGCGCCTTCTGCTATGTGAGGACTCAATGAGAAGACAGCTGTCTAAGAACCAGGAAATGGGCTTTTACCAGACACTGAATCTGTTGGTGCCTTGATCTTAGACTTGCCAGCTTCCAGAACTGTGAGTAATAAATTTCTGTTGTTTAAAAGCCACCTAGTCTATGATATTCTGATATAGAAGTCTGAATGGACAAGAAAGCTATTTCTTAAAATTTTAACTTGTATCTATTGCATTACCTAGCCATTCACTCCTAGATATTTATCCAAGGAAATGAAAACCTAAGTCTAGACAAAAGGCTTATGAATGCGCATAGCAGTGATATTCCAACAGGAAAAACTGGGCAGTGCGGGGAAGCAGGGAACAAATGTCCTTCCACAGGTAAATGGATGTATAAAACATACTCTAGCCATATACTACTCAGTAAAAACAAGAAGGAACCACTGATACCTGTAAAAAACACAGGTAAGACCCCAAAACATGCTCAGTTAAAGAAGCCAGAGAAGAAAGAGTTCATATTTTATAATTCTATTATATAAAATACAAATTAATCTATAGTGACAATAATAAATCAGTGGTTTCCTGGGTTTCAGGGTTAGAAAAAGGGATGCACTTTAAAAGAGAAATAAAGACCCTTTCTGAGTTTGTGGAATTGTCCTAGATCCTGACTGTGGCAGTGATTTTATATATAAAATGGTCAGAATTCATACATTTTTAGATGCAGCTTATCATATGTAAATTATTCCTCAATAAAATTGATACAGAAAAAAATATCAATATCACATTTGAATCAACTCTCCACCTCTGCTAAGCATTGGTTGGTGGACTGGTGTCTTTAGTCACTATTCTTTATGTTGAAAAGGTTTTGCAAACTTTTACAGTGGTATCTGTTAAAGGGTTGCCATTAATACGATCTTGTGAGACTTGTGAGACTTGGAGAGCTTGTTAAAGGTAACACTAAAGGAACATTTCCTGAGACCTCCTCTAAACCGTGTTGTTTTTTTTTTTTTTCACACCACTTCTGACACCAAAGTGTAGGTGTTTTTTCTCATATCAACCAATTCTCCAACTCTCCAGACTCCAACGTGGTGTCCTCCAATTTAATTTAATTCTGATAGTAACCACCCAGAATTAGCACCAACCCCACAAGTTAAGGACTCAGTCCCATAAGACCGCCCCCCCTTTAGACACCAATTCCATGTTTCAGCCACCCATATTTCTGACTGACTGCCTGTGAAATTGGGGGTTTCCACAACCCCTTCCTCAAGTTCAATAATCTGCTACAACAGCTAACACTAATCAGGAAAATAGTTTACTTTCTGTTATTGGTTTTTTATAAAGGATGCAAATCATGAACAGCCTGAGGATATAGTGCAAGGTATGGGGGAAAGGGCGCAGAGCTTCTATGCCTTCTCCAGTTATACCACCCTCTCAGACCAACCTGGAAGCTTTCTAAAAATCATCTCTTAGGGGTTTTATAGAAGTTCCAACTCATAAGCATGACTGATTAAATCACTGGCCCTTGGCTATTGAACTCAATCTTAGCTCATCTCCTTTTGCTGAGGTCAGGGCCAGGCGCAAGGGCGAGAGGTGTGGGATTGAAAGTTACAAACCTCTAATCACTTAATTGGTTCTTCTGGCAAAGAGCCCTGACCCTTAAACTATCTGGAGCCTAGCCTGTCATCTCATTAGCATAAACTCAGACATGGTTGAAAAGGGCTCATTAAGGATAAAAAAGAAATGCTCTTCTCACCGTATCACTCAGGAAATTACAAGGTTTTATAGGAACTGTGTCAGGAGACAAAGACTATATATATATATATTTTTATTTTTTATTTTTTTTTATCATAATATCACATCTCCACATTGAGCGAAGACAATAAATCTAACCTGGTTTTCCATTAGTGATGTGAAATTGTTTGAGATTTAATCTTGGCTATTTTCCCTCCAATATGTGAAAAATACACACACGGAGAGAATGATCCAAGATGGTAGAGCAGATAAATGCTGTGCTTGCCTCTTCCCATGAACATATCAAAATTACAACTACATTATAGAACAATCAACCTAGAGAACCATCTGAAGTCTAGCTGAACAGAAGTTTTATAACTAAGGCTATGAAGACGAAGCCACATCAAGACTGGTAGGAGGGGCGGAGATGCGAAATGGGCTGGCTCCAAACCTCTGTGTGGTGGATGAAAATTGGGAGGGATATCTCAGCCACAGAGCTACCCCTGGATGAGAGAGGGACCTCATCCCCACATGAGGCTACCCAGCCTGAGTACTGGTGCTGGAAAGAGGAATCCCCACAATATTTGGCTGTGAAAAACTGGGGATTCTGACCATCTGGGTGGAACACAAGGCTGTGGGAAACCCAGCCATCCTCTTAAAGGGCCCCCACACAGGCTAAGTCACTCTCTGGCACTCACCCTGGGCTCCAGCAGAGGGACAGTGACTCGGGGGGCATTGGAGACATACAGGGGGCAGACTGAGGCGAGGGCTGGAAGATAGTTATCATTTTCCCTGTGCAGGGTCCTCCTCTCATGCAGCCTACAGGTGGGTACTATCTTTTCTGTGTTGAGCCTTCCTCTATGCCTATATTTTGAACTCTGTATCTGGTAGGTTGCCTATGGCCAAATCTGAATCTGATTGGTCTGGTGAGCTCCACTCGCTCCACCCTGGTGACTTATTGAGAACCTGCCACACCCACCTCCATACCACTTTATTGGTGGCTGAACCTCATGGGAGCCAGCAACGAGCAGCAGGCCTCAATGTGTCCTGGCTTTCTATGGAGCTATCCCAGATCCGGTACTAAAGGAAGTCGTCCTCAGTTCACTGTGAGGCCTCTCCCACATGTCTCCAGGTCAGCGACCAACTGTGGATCACTTTATAGTGCCTACCAGATAGTCCCTGGTTGGTCACAGGCAGTGGCTTACCTGGGCCTGCACCAGAGCCCCTCACAAGAAGCCCCAGAACCAACGCACTTGGAGGTTGTCTTCAGACCACAGCAGGACACCACCCAATTAGCCTCACAAGTGGCACAACCAAAGGGTGGTCTCAACAGGCACCAGAGATCACTGGGGGAATCCTGCTCCATGTGGTAAACTCCCTATACAGCAGCCCATGAGCTTTGGATATGGCCAAACCCCACAACCTGAGGGTCAAACCCACCCACTGTCATGCCAATAGCAATCAAGACTCAAATATAACAGGAGAGCACACAAGGAACACTGCTGGAGCACCCAGCACAGGTGACAAGGGAGACTGTGCCACTGGGCTCCACAGGAACCTACTACTACTTGGCCAAGACTGGGAGATGCAGCAGCCCTACCTAATACATAGACTCAAACACAGAGAGGCAGCCAAAATGAAAAAAAAAAAAAAGAAGAAGAAGAAAGAAAGAAAAGAAAAGAAAGAAACAAAAGAAAAAAAAAGAAAAAGAAATACATCCCAAATGAAAGAAAAGGAGAATACTCCAGAAAAAGAACTAAAGGAAATGGAGGTAAGCAACCTACCAGATACAGAGTTCAAAACACTGGTTATAAAGATTCTCAAGGAACTTAGTCAAAACTTCAACAGAGAGATAGAAAGCATGAAAAGAGACTTAGAAACCACAGAAAAAGAACAACTCAGAAGTAAAAAAAATATAATAACTGAAATGAAGAATGTACTAGAAGGAATCATCAGCAGACTAGATGAAGCAGAGGATCAAATCAATGATTTGAAAGACAAAATCGCAGGGGAAAAAAATTGAAACAACAAAAGGAAAAAAGAATTCAGAAAAATGAGGATAGCTTAAGAGACCTGGGACAACATCAACTGTAACAACATTCACATCCTGAAAGAGAATAGAGAGAGCAAGTGATTGAGAACCTGTTTGAAGAAATAATGACTGAAAACTTTCTTAACCTGACAAAGGAACTAGACATACAAGACCAAGAAGTGCAGAGAGTCCCAAACAAGATGGACCCAAATAGGCCCACACCAAGTCACATTATAATTAAAATGGCAAAGGTTAAAGACAAAGAGAATATCCTAAAAGCAGCAAGACAAAGACAACTAGTAACTTATAAGAGAGCCCCCATAAGATTGTCAGTTGATTTCTCAGTGGAAATTTTGCAAGCCAGAAGGGATTGGCAGGAAATATTCAAAGTGACAGAAAGCAAGGACCTACAACCAAGACTACTTTACCCAGCAAAACTATCATTTAAAATCAAAGGATAGTTAAAGAGCTTCACAGGAAAGAAAAAACTAAAGCAATTCATCACCACCAAACCAGTATTACATTAAAAGGAATGTTAGAGGAACTTCTTAAAAAATATATATATGAATAATAAAATGGCAATAATGACATATCTATCAACAATTACTTTCAATGTAAATGGATTAAATGCTCTGATAAAAAACATAGGGTGCCTGAATGGATAAGAAAACAAAATCCTTACATACGCTGCCTACAAGAGACTCACCTCAGATCGAAAGACACACAGACTGAAAGTGAAGGGATGAAAGAAGTTATTTCATGAAAATGAAAAAAACAACAACAACAGCAGCAACAAAAACTACTGGGGTAGCAATACTTACACCAGACAAAATAGACTTTAAAACAAAGGCTATAACAAGAGACAAAGAAGGACCCAGTAATCCCACTTCTGGTTATTTATCTGAAGAAACCCAAAATGCTACTTTGAGAGGACATGTGCATCTGTAAGTTCATTGCAGCATTATTTACAATAGCTAAGATGTGGAGGCAGTCTGGCTGTCCATCGATGAATGAATGGATGAAGAGGAATTGGTACATATAACAATGGACTATTGCTCAGCCATAGAAGAGAATGGGTTCTTGCCATCTGTGGCGGCATGGATGGTCCTGGAGGGAATTGTGCTGAGTGGAGTATGCCAGACAGAGAAAGATGCAAAGTGATTTCATTTATATGTGGAATCTAAAGAACAAAATAAACAAACAAAACAGAAACACACTCATAAGTACAAAGAACATTTTGATGGTTGCCAGATGGAAAGGAGGTTGAGGGGCATGGGTGAAAAGGGGGAAGGAATTAAGAAGTATAAATGGTTGTTACACAGTAGTCATGGGGATGTGGTGTATAGCACAAGGAATATAGTCAATAAATATTGTAATAACTATGTATGATGTCAGATGGGTACTAGATTTTTCGGGGTGATAGATGGGAGGGGTTGGGGAACAGGGTGAAAAAGGTGAAGGAAGTAAGAAGTACAAATTGGTAGTTACAAATTAGTCATGGGGATGTAAAGTAAAGCACAGGGAATATAGTCAATGATGTGATAACAGCTATGTATAGTGCCAGGTGAGTAATCCAGGAGGTCGTTTCTTAAATTGCACAAATGTCGAAGCACTATGCTGTACACCTAAAATTAACACAAAATAATATTGACTGTTAACTGTAATTAAAAAATATAAAAAGTGGGGAAAAAGTTGAAGGGGAATAAGATGCTCAAATTTCCAGGTTTGAAACAAATAAGTCATGGGGATGTAATGTACAACATAGGGAATATAGTCAATATTGTGATAGCATGATATGGTGTCAGATGGTTGCTGGACTTATGGTGATCACTTCTTTAGTGATATAAATGTTAAACAACTATGCTATACACCTGAATCTGATAAAATGTTATATGTTAGCTATATTTTTTTAATAAAAATCATTTAAAAAGTACACATATATTATTGTGATTTAAAATGAGTCCAAAGAAAATCTTTTACAACTATAATGACATCCAGAGCCTGGTAATTTGAAAGATAAGAATTGTTTTTCATGTAGTAATTGTGTCTGTAAGTGTAGTCTTCTTAATTATATGTACTACTTTAGCTTCTGAAACTGCCATGGCATCTTCCGGGTAGGGCACACTGGCATCCAGGGACAGGGCTGGCCCGATTGGCTTTCCCAGGCCCTTGGAACAGAATGGGTAGCTACTTATAATCTGGAGAGCTATGCAAAAGTGTTTTGGTTTGTGGCAACAACATGCAAATCTTTGAGTCTCAATCACTTTCCCTGAGTTTTCTCTGGGTTTGAGAGTCAAATAAACTCCCAGATCCCACCTGGGAGTTTGAATGCATTCAAACCTGTCCTTTTGGGGTCTTGTGGAAACATCTGTCTCCTTATCTTGACTTAATTCCTTGCAATGTGAGCACAACTCCAAACGTGCAACAGCCAGAGCTTCTGAGACCTGTATGTGGCTTGCTCCGAGGTCACGCAAAGGGTGAAGTTGGACTAAACAAACTCACTGAGTTGGGATACAACCACTAAGTTTCTTTTGGATTCATTTTAAAGCCATAAGTCACAATTTTCTTTCATGCAGCCAAGATTTTTCTTGAAACATGGCTTCATTTTGCTTAAATAAAATAGACCAGTACTATATCAGTTCTGTAAAATATAGTTGATACACAAACGTACAGATCATTGATTCTATTTCCTTGAGTGTTAACTTCTGCCCCTTCTTTGATTTTTTAAAAATTTGTATTGGTATAGGAAACACAGGCTAATAGGTGTGTGTTGTGGTTTTGCAGGACCCTTTAGGGCTTGATATTCTCAAAGGACTGCATTTTCTACAGAAATCTTACTTTACCTATTTTATGTGTCTCATTAACTGTGTGACAGCTGCCATTTTGCAGAAGTTCAGTTTAAGTTTTAGGCTTGCCAAGTGACATGAAATCGTGATATAGGATTGTTGCAACTTCATAGAAATGTTGAAGTAGTAGAGAAATAGTAGGAATATTGGAAGTGTATCACATGGGCTAGAGTTGTTTGGGGGTTCCAGTGAGATGATATATATGGAAAACATGGCTGACAGAGTCCAGGAAGGAAAGAAAAACCACACAGGTAAAACAGAGATATTTTAATATCAAAATTATTAATTACAATAAAGGAATAGCTACAAAATATGAGGAGACTCTATGGTAACATAGGGTTCAGGGACAGCCCACAAAGAAGGACAAACTTGGAAGGGGTACGGTACAGATCTCACTAGAGAAAGTATAGATGGGCCACTGGACAGCAGAGAAGCTGGCTGGCTTAACCAGACTGGAGCTGGTCTGGAGTTGTTGGACAAACCATAAACTACCCTCTGGAGAGCAGAAAGGCAGCAGGCATCAGCATCAGTGTCGCGGGACATGCAGTGAGAGCCTGGGCTCAGGACAGGGTAGAGGGCTTTCAGAGGAACAGTCTGCATGGGCTTAGAGAGGGAGGGCTACTCAGGTGGATACCCCTGCCACAGGCATGCTGCACATGGGCCATGTTTTGGGTTTTTTTTGTTTGTTTGTTTTATATCAAGAGGCCTATGGACAGTTTATCACCAAGCGGAAGACATAAAGTTGCAGAGGGATGACTTTCAGGGCCTGTGGCCCTGGCAGGCTCCACAGGAAGTCCCCACACACATGGCTGACTTCTGCTAGGCAGCCTAGGAAGTTGCAGGAAGACCCTCCCTCCTGCAATGTCCCTTCAGCGCCCTCTACTGAGAGAGCTTAACATGGTGCTCATGTTAAGGGAGAAATAATAGGAATCCATTGTTGATTATAGAGCTCATGTTGAAGAGTGCATTGGGAGTTGAGAGAAAAGAAATGGACACAGAGAGCTTAGCAAAGAGACTGGCACACAGTACGTGCTCAGTGATTAAAAACAGTGAGTATGACACTTATTCAGCAAAACTGAATGAATTTAAATTAGATGGAATGCATTTAAAAATCAGGCAGCCGTGTTAATATTTATTGCCATTTCAGTTATTGTTGTGTATTATTTAACTAGACATAAAGTTAAGAACCTGTATGTAAAATCTTTCTCATTTCTAATTCATGTTTCTTTCTTTCTTTTCCCACTTTCTTTTTATCCAGGTTTTATACAATATATTAATTGCCTTCACAAAGATGCATAAATTTGAAGCCATAAAACCTGTTGACATTTTGGCTGGATGTGCCCGATTCATAATTGTGGGGCTTGGGGGAGTATTTTTCGGCATTGTTTTTGGATTCATTTCTGCATTTATCACACGTTTTACTCAGAATATCTCTGCAATTGAACCGCTGATCGTCTTCATGTTCAGCTATTTGTCTTACTTAGCTGCTGAGACCCTCTATCTGTCTGGCATCCTGGCGTGAGTACAAACCAAAGACCACCTCTAGTAGCAAAATAAGAGAATTTAGAATCACATTTTGTGGATCAGCATCTGGAAAAGGCTTGACTGCTGACACTAATTCTCAAAGGTGTTGCAGGATTCAGATTTTTTAAATGTTTGTAAACTCTGATTTAGGTCCTTTGCCAAACAAATGTTCTCTCCAGCATTTGCATTTGCTTTCTTCTCATGATTTGCCTAAAGAGAGTATAGCAATTATAAAGTCATGTTAGAATGCTCAGAAAAGCTGCTAAAAAGAAAAGGTGGAAGAAGTTCAAGGTTAAAGTCTCATCTCAGTAATTTTTTTCTTTGAAAAATTCATTATCTTAAAGGGAAGCATGTCATGAGAAACTATCAATGCTGGACTTTGCCTTCTGTTATTTCCTTTAAATCACATCACAGCTGCAGGACTCATCAGTGCAGAATGAAACTAGGTAGATGGGATAAGACTAGAAATCCATGTTTCTTTTTCCTAATGAAAATATTTTTTAAAATATTTACCTTGCGTAGATCTTGAAATGAGGCTTCTCAACTTGGCTTACTATATCTGGTCATGTTTTCTCTATGACCAGCTATCCAGGCAGGAATAGTTTATTGTATAAATATACCCATTTTAATTAAATATAGTAGTGTAAAATCTAGACACTCATTAGTTTCCCACCTTGAAAGTGATCAAAACTACCATCTCCCACCCAAGACTTGTTAAGTGGATCTAGAAGAGAAGTATTTCAAATGAAAAAATTCTCATTAAATTGTTGTCAGAAATATTACTCAGGTGGAGAAAATGAGAGGTTTTGCTGAATTATTCTTTCTAGGTAATTGCAACAAATTTATTGGGGTTTAATGCAGAGTGGAGTAGAAGGTAGGAGGGGCGTTGACAAAGCTCTCGATCAGGGAGAGCAAGATAGAATCAGTTCAGTTTCTGGTTTGTGTAGAATTGCCCACCATTTTGTTGTGGGAAAGCCACCTCCTTCCCTATCATACTCAACTTGTGCAAACCCCTTGGGGAGGGAGAAGAAGAAGAAAGAAAATCTGTGGAAAACTGCCATCAAAGAAGGGACAGAGAAGATGTTCTCTGGGTATAAAAACAGAATTTGTGTATCTGTGGCATTACCAATAGGGAGGGTTTTTCCAGGAGGGGCCAAATCTTGTGCTTCTCTCTGAGACTGTTCCTTTTGCAGAATCACAGCCTGTGCAGTGACAATGAAAAAATATGTGGAAGAAAACGTGTCCCAGACATCCTACACGACCATCAAATATTTCATGAAGATGCTGAGCAGTGTCAGCGAGACCCTGATCTTCATCTTCATGGGCGTGTCCACCGTTGGGAAGAACCACGAGTGGAACTGGGCCTTCGTCTGCTTCACCCTGGCCTTCTGCCAGATCTGGAGAGCCATCAGTAAGAGACAGCAGGGCCCCCAAGAGTCTCTTGCCTGCTGCTTTTTAAATTTTCTCTTATTCCATTCTGCAGTGTAAAAGCGTAAGTAGTGAGGTGAGGCTAACTGGTCTTACTGGTTAGGGGAGTACAGGCACATGGTGGTGACCAGGAATGTTCTGTTTATTCTTTCAAATGTCAAAGTCATTAGTTGACTGATAAGGTTCTGCCCTGAAGCAAGGAGTATTTTTTTTTAATCGAATAGAGAATTTTCACATCTACACATATAAGTATAACAGTAAATTCATCTCTTGCTCTTCACTTCTTTGCCAGTTTGTCCCCTATTGCACCTTAAGTCGGATATAGATTATAAACTTCAGTCATTTACACTTTTGTTACAGGAAAAGTGAGATGTCACAAATTGTGTTCTATGTAAGGCAAGTACTGTTAAAAAACATTTCCCTAAATAAATAGGTGGTTTCATTTGAGGATTGAGTGTGATATATAGAAAACCGAGGACTAGGAAGTGAATCTTTAGTTTTAAAAAGTGCTTAGTATTAATTAGTAAAGGGACCTGTATAATGTAACTGGCATCACCCTTATGAAATGTGCCTAATTAAAAAAAGAGAGAGATGTCTTGACTAAGGGCTGGTGATTTATCTTGTATATTTATACTTCTGGAGCTAGAAAAAAAAATCACTAAGTACTGAACTACAATATACAAGTTGCCTTTTGATTAGAAGCAATTATAGGTTTAAATGATTTGGACTAATATTTGAAGCATTTTTTAAATGACTTTGGTCAATAAGGTCAAGCCAATTACCAAAGGAATTAGGAGAAAAACTGAGAACTTACCTTGAGCATATCAATTCTAAATGAATTGATCTAGAAGAGAATAAGAATAATGTACAAATATTAAAATATTCATAAAGCTAAATCTGAATATATGTGCCTATCGAGTCCCCAGGGCAGAAAAAGAATTGAGGAAACTTAGAAATTTATAATCTCACATCCAATCCTGGCACTATTACTAACTAACTATTTGACCTTGGACAGACATTGAAGTACCCCAAATTGTCTTCCTCAACCACAAAATGGTGGGTGTGGACAAATTTCTAAGGTCCCTTTCAGTTGTAATACTGTAGGGCTCCATAGGGGACTAGAGCTAATGTGAAGAGAAGTAATACTACAGAGCTTCTGCACAGCCAACAAGACTAGAAACCATCTAGGAAAAGACTAATATTGTGGCTCTCTCAACATTGTTGACCTTTGGTCACCATCCAGCCCAACTCCTTCATCTTCTCGCTGAGGGAGCTGATGGAACAGTCACCGAGTGAATGGCTGACTTGGCCACGTCACAGTAAGGGACAATGCCAGATGTAAGAATCCAGTTCTCCCACTCGTAGCCTGTCCTTTTTCCACCCTGACTCAGCGTAGCTAATAATAGTTCACACTCATGAAGGCCTTATAACATATAAGGTCCTGCTTTATGTTATTTATAGATGTTAAATTTATTTAAACTTTACATCCACGTTCTGAGGTAAACACTGTTCATCACTTCCATTAACCAGATGAGGAGACTGAGTACATGACAAAATTAAGAACCTTGCTCGAGGTCACATGACTAGTATGGAGAGGAGCCAGGATAAACAATACAAAATGAAAAAAATTCAATGTAACTGCCTCTTGGGCTACCAATGTGCCTTCAGTCAGGGTTGCTTACTGTGGAGTCTGTGTGATTGGAAGTCACATGAGGATGCTGAGAGCTTTATTACGTGGCAGTGAAACCTCTTCATTATTAGTGAGGGCTTCAGTGAAGGGACCTTTCCCATCACAAGCCACTTCATTGCTGGTAGCTAAGCCATGTGAGCCACTTGGGAGTAGAAAACCAGTGTGGTAAAAAAACACCTCTATGTTTTAAACAAGCTCTCCTGCCCTCCACCCTCCACTTACTGACAGCAAGAATCCCTTCCTTTGAATTCTTGCCAACATCCTTTCCTGTCTGCACTGAACCTCAAGAAGAACCAAACCAACTGCAAAAGAGTTGTTCACCCTGCAGAGACCACAGTCCCCGAGAGGGCTCCTCTCATGTTGAAAATTACACACCTCCTTTGGTTACTCGGCGAGAAGATGAGATGATAAAAAAAAAAAATTTATACCCCAGGCAATTACCTAGTTTGGAGAGACAGAGCAAAAATTATGAGTATAGATTAGAAAATATATGCCATTTCCTATATCAAAAATTATCAAGATTTTGTTACTTTAAGCACACACATACACCATGCATACACGCACTCACGGTCTATGAATGTTCTGTTTGGGATGGACAATGGTGGGTGTGATGGAATTCAGCTGCCATGTCTTGAGGGCACATGCACACGACTTGGGTTCACTAGCATTATATCTCTACTCATTCATGACCCTCTGCTCTAATATGTGTTTCCCCCTTTCTAGGCGTATTTGCTCTCTTCTATGTCAGTAACCAGTTTCGGACTTTCCCCTTCTCCATCAAGGACCAGTGCATAATTTTCTACAGTGGTGTTCGAGGAGCTGGAAGTTTTTCACTTGCATTTTTGCTCCCTCTGTCTCTTTTTCCTAGGAAGAAAATGTTTGTCACTGCTACTCTAGTAGTTATATATTTTACTGTATTTATTCAGGTTGGTAGATTTCTTTCATGTTTGAAATAAGTAGATTCTTTTAGGATTATGTATGAAATTAGTATAATACCAAAAAATGGACATTTCATTTCATCTTTAGAAATATGCTCAGTACCCAAACTAAATCCCCAACTGTTTCTAGATCATGTCTGTGGTCACCTTTAACCTCTAAAATATGTTGTCTTTTAATCAATAAAACATATTAATGAAAATATTCCTGGGTAACAAGGAATGACAGCTACTCTACTGCGTATTGTTGAAAATAAGATTCCAGTTCGTACTAGATAGCACAAGTTTTTATTTTAGCTGGAGTTATCTCTCAGGAAACTAACGAGAGGTTATTTTAAGGGATGAAACTAAATACCTGCTTTAAAATACAGACATAATGCCTTTCTTTACAGCAGAATTTAAAAGAATTCAATAAGAACTAAAGCAAACACTGGAACATTTATCCAGTAGAAGCTAATATAAAACAAAAACATAAAAATTGAAAGTTCTAATAGTTTTGCTAATAGATTTGCTTTCTATAATGGCAGTCTTCACTACAACAAAACTTTTTAAATTTTATTATTTATGTTCCAGGGAATCACAATCGGCCCTCTGGTCAGGTACCTGGGTGTTAAAAAGACCAATAAAAAAGAATCAATCAATGAAGAGCTTCATATCCGTGTAAGTTATCTCTTTGTCATAATTAATAAGTTAATAAGATGTACCCCAATTTGCCACCTATGGGTGTCATCTAGAGCTTTGATGAGACATGTACATGTCACTAGACATAGCCTCTTTCTTCTCTAGCTCCACTTAGAGTGACTATACTGGTTCCCTATTGCTGCTGTAGGAAATTATTAGAAACTTAGTGGCTTTAAAAAAACCACAAAGTTATTATCTTATAGTTCTGGAAGTCACAAATTCAAAATGTGTCTCACTGGGCTAAAATCAAGATGTCACAGGGCTGCATTTCTGTCTGGAGGTTCCGTGTTCTTACCCCTTCCAATTTCTAGAGGCTGCTGGCCTTCCCTTCCATCTTCTTAGCTAGCAGTGGCCAGTCAGGTCTTTCTCATGCTGCATCACTCTAATACGGACTCTTCTGCCTTTCTTTCCCATATTAAAGAGCTTTGTGATAATATTGGGCCCATGTGGACAATTTGGGATATTCTCTCTATCTTAAGGTCAGCATATTAGCAATACAAAGTCCATCTACTATCTTAATTCTTCTTTGCATATAAACTAACACGTTCACATGTTGTGAGGGTTAGAACTTGGGCGTCTTTGGGGACCAGTACTCTGCCTACCTCTGTCTGCTCTGTGCCCCTCAGATTCATGTGTGTTCCACATGCAAAATACATCAACATCCCCAAAGGTTTCGATTTGTCATCGTGTCAGTTTGAAGACGAAAAATCTCATCTAAATCTTATCAGTTCAGAAGTCCCAGATCTTGTCATTTCAGTCATCTAAATCAGGAAGGGATGAGGCCCTGGGATTAATGCATCCTGAGACACAGCTCCTCTCCAATTCTGAAAACTCAAGAAATAAGTTACTTGCACCCAAAATACACTGGTAGGATGGTCAGAGGATAGCAGCTGTAGATATTCATTTTCCAAAAAGGGGTGGGGGAGGAGGGTGGTGGAAGGGAAAAAGGACTCATCTATCCCAAACAAATTTCCCAGTCCACCTGGGAGAACTCTTTGGTTTCAAGGCCTGTGAACTACCTTCTGCGATTCTTTGCTCCACCATCTTCTTCTCTCAACTCTACCCTCTGAGTCATACTTCCTTTTTCACGAAAGGCAGCATGTTTGTAGCTCATTAGTTTGATCAGCCTGTTTCTTGTCTGTAGAACTTTGGGGGTCCAATAGCCTCCTTTCGTTTGGTCTTCTCTCTCTTCCTTTCAGTCCAAGCTGGCAGTGTTTCAAGGAAGGGAAGCAGAACCAGTAGAGAATGTATAGTAAGAGCTTAGTTGCAAAGAATTGGCTTACCTACTGTGGGGCTGTCTAGGCAAGTCCAAAATGTGTATGTAGGACAGGCCATTAAGAAGGGTAGACTGGCACTCTCAGGCATGAGCTACAGATGCTGTGCGCAACTGGATGCCTCTGCTCCACCCTTCAGGCCTTTCAACTGATTAAACCAGGGCCACCCAAATTATCTAGAATAGTCTCCCTTACTTAAAGTAACTGATTGTGGACTTCAATCATATCTACAAAATGCCTTTTCAGCTACTTCTAGATTGGCATTAATGATAACTAGGGACTAGCCTAGCCGAGTTGACATCTCAGGAAACTATGACAGTGACTAATGTTCAGAGTAGTCCTATTTGGTTCTAGAATCATTGTTCTAATGGAATATGGGATCCTCTGCTCTTTCTAAACTTTTAATTAGGAAGGAGTAAAGACTTCTGCTACTTCTGCAGATGAGGCCTAGTAGGAGTTTTCAGTGAAAACATCCAACTCTGACAAAGATGAAAGTGAAATTGAGCATAGTTTTGACTTGTTTCTTTTAAGTTCAACACATTAGTGAAAGGATGTCATTCTGTATGGCTCCAGGGAATAGAAATGAGAATTCAAGTATGGAAGATATAGGGAGAGAGACTCCGTCAATGAAGAGCATTGTGACAGTTGTTTATTGCATGGCACACCCATAGGTGAAACAGATGTGTGCAAGCAGTGATTGGGAATACTTAGCAGAATTGTACAGGCAGTTGAAGCTTTGTGGGGATGATTAGCCCAGATAATTTTAGATTTCTTTCATGCCTGAGAGTTCATGATTCTAATGCTGGAGAAACAGCCAAAGTCTTTCAAAATCAGCCCTGAAATTCATGGCCAGAATCACCTAAGGAAATAAAATAATTAAATTCAGGAAACCCAAACCAAAATGTTTCAAGGCCATTTGAAAATATTCAATAGATGGGGATAGGGAGGGAGTGTTTTAAAATAAACAATGCTTTAAACTGATTGAAGATTTTTGTCTCTGCCTTTATGCCCTTTGTTCATTCTGTTGAGAAATTAGATACTATTCCTAACACAATGGAACTTGTGTATTTCACTTCTTATTTGTTTTTCTCAAAAATGTTTTACTTATTGGTAGAAAGTGAATCAATTAAGTATTTCAGAATTAATTTAGCATTTTAACTTATTTTGCAAAAAAAAAAAAAAAAAAAAATGGAAGCCAGAATGAACTTTAATGTTTACAAATTTAAATTATTTGAAGTTAAATTCATCAATTTTGAAGAGACTGTGCTTTTACCCTAAATTCCTATAAACAATTTGAATAAGGCAAATGTATAATTGGCTTGGATGGTGAAATGTAAATAGTGAGACAAAATCATCAGAAAGAAAATGAGGCATATAGATAAATTTTGTTGTTATGTGTTATTGTTATAATAGAATTGTATTTCTAGAAACTGCATAAATTGGATATTGGCATTTCCTTTTTTCTTTCTTTCTTTCTTTCTTTCTTTCTTTTTTGCAATGAAATGATAAGTAAAAGTTAATTATTAGGCTTTATATCCATATGATTTCATAATGAGAAATTTCTTAGATCATTCTAGAAACATTATTCAAAGGAAATGGCAGGTACCCTGTTTTCATTGCAAGTTACGTGCATTACTAAGGAACTTATCTACAGAGTCTTTGAATCATGAGACTAAGTTGAATTACTATGCAAGGCATTATAAGTTTCAGTTACATGAACAGAATGATAGAAAAGAGGATATGCTTCAGGATATTAAAGCCTCCTTTGTTTTCCAAAGTGTATCAGCTTTCCTTGTGTGTCTTTTAGAGTTAACATTTCACCAGCAATCATTTTCTTGTGTTTGGTTTGGCAGCTGATGGATCACTTAAAGGCTGGAATTGAAGATGTGTGTGGGCAATGGAGCCACTACCAAGTGAGAGACAAGTAAGGAGACTGAGAGTTTCCCTATCTAGGAAGGATCTTTGTGGCACGGGGAACCGCAAAAGGCTATGTTGGAAGCTGAGCATCAAATTAGAAAGAATATAGAGGAAGGGGACCAGGAAGGTAAAGGGCCTGGGAGCCATGCCATACAAGAAGCAGGTGGAAAATAAAAATGACTCTCAGATTTCCAGGTAGGGAGTCTAGGGAGGTAACAATGCCATGGTTACATTTGTATGCTATAGAAGACAGATTAGAGTTAAATAATGGATTCTGTTTAAGATGTCTCCAATATATATTCAGCCCCATTTTGGTATTTAGTCTCAAGTTTAGGAGGAAGATCATGGCTGGAGATAATGGTTGTGAGTCGCCAATGAGTATTTGCTAACCAAAGCCGCGGGCATGGGTGTGGTCACTACCAGGGTGTGAAGAAGGAAGCTGACTGAGGACAAGGCTCCGAGAAGCCTCCATTCCCATTCCCATGTAAGAAAGAGGAAGAGGAAGGAGACTCAGAAGAGGCCTACAGGGAGACTGAAAGGGAAACAGGTGTCAATCAGGATGTGGAGGGCTCAGAGAAAATGCCTCAGTAGCGCATCAGGAGAGGCCATGTGACAAGGAGGGCAAGGGCAAGGGCAAGGGCAACCACAGGCATTGAATGGTACAAGGTCAAGATGAGTTCAGTGTGAAGAGTGTCAGAGAAGTCCCGATGGTTGGAGAGCCGATGACAGTGATGGAGGAATAAACAGGAACAATAGACTCTCATGAAGAAAGTCAGAAAACTAGAAGTCTGAGGGGTGGACTCAGTTGGAGCAAGAGTGGGCCTGGTAGGTGCCACACACAGGTCACAAAGCTCGAGGATTCACTAAACCCGGAGGAGACCTGACTCATAGAGTCCATTCGCCTCACAGACCAAGAAACCAATCACCAGATAATAAGCCAGCAGCCCAAGGGAGTTATGTTCCCCTCCAGAAAGTAAAGTAGGCAAATTACTCTCTGAATGTAAAATGATTGGAAGAGTTAAAAATTCCAACTCCAAACAAATGGCCAACAGGGAAGGCACCAATGCAGACATGCAGCTCAGTCTAATGGGTTGGCGAGAGGTTCACTACAGTGATCAACAGCCATGAGCATCCAGCCTATTTAGATTCTGTGTCATTCATACTGTCAAGATATATGTGAGTTCTTACTGCCACCCTTTAATTGGCAGGATTTAAAATGATCTGCAGCATAATGGGCAAAACTACTCTAACCACTGGGCCATTTAAACTTATTGGGTTCTGGTTGGATAGACCAGTGTTACTTTAAGTGCAGCTGCCACTGTTTTGAGCTATTAGAATGGAACACTTGTTCAAAAGCCTCAACCCCCTCATTTCTTCTCTTAACAATTGGATCTGAACTGAGCTGGGCCTCTCTCTCTCCCTACTTATGCACTTTTTTGCCCTGCTTGCAGCTTGTCCCTTCCTTTTGTTTAGTTGGTTTTCAATATATTCAAACCAGTAAGCCATTCTTTCATTTTTATTTTTTTAAAAAAGTATAAATTCTATGATTTTTTTCAAAAAATGTATTCAAAGGCTCTACATTCCAGGCACTATCCTGGTGTTTTTCAGACTAGAGTTAAGTAGTCATTTATTTTAAGAAAAGTACGTACTTACATAACACATACAGCATTAGACATTTCCAAAATGTTGGTTTTCATTTTTAGGTTTAAGAAGTTTGATCACAGATATTTACGGAAAATCCTAATTCGAAAGAACCTGCCAAAATCAAGCATTGTTTCTTTGTACAAGAAGCTGGAAATGAAACAAGCCATTGAGATGGTAGAGACTGGGATCCTAAGTTCTACATCCTTTTCCATACCCCATCAGTAAGTCATAGCTGCTCTTTGATCTAGGCTTTCAATGTCAGATTCAAGGGACACGAACTCACTGTTCTACTTATACTGGGAGTGAAGAGGCACAAATATGAGGAATGCATCATGAAAAAAAAAAAGAGAGATGATCTAAGTCTTGGCATTTTATAGCTTGGCCATGCTCAATCTGTTTCACCTAACTTCTGAAAATTACTTTCGAGCAAGAGTTGCCTACTGTAGTTGTATGCCACCTTTCTTTGGGGAGGAGGGGGAACTGAATTTATAGAATTACAGCAAGACTTTCTCTTCCTGATTAGAACTCTCCATGCTTTAACCCCTGTTCATTTGATTCTGCTTATCCTACGGTTGCATTCCTCCCATGAGTCATTTCTCTTCCACTTTTGTATGAGCAAAGCCCAGGTCAGCATTCTGGGAGGCTAACTTAGATTCAGGGATGAGTGGTGGTAGCAAGGCCTGTGGTGATCGGTGGGCTATTTAAAGAGAAAGCTGTGTTTATAATTGTGTCTGAGGCAAAAATCTGTGTGAGATTGTGAGATTTGCCTTAAGTCTGTGTGAGAGCAGCTTGGAATAGGAGCAAGGAAGGGACTGGCTTCCTGTGGAACAGAGGCCTTAGGGAGCTGGTGTAGAAGCAGGGTGTAGGGAGGGGTAAGACCCATATATATGTCCGTCATTACACGACGGTTTCTTTTGAAGCATAGCATTTCTATTGGAGCATCTGGAAACCAATTATCCCAAAAGCTGTCTAGACATTTTTTTTTAAATGTCTTTTAATGTGTTTAAATGTTTTTTTTAAATGTCATTTTATTGGGGAAGGGGAATAGGACTTTATTGGGGAACAGTGTGTACTTCCAGGACTTTTTTCCAAGTCAAGTTGTTTGTCCTTTCAATCTTAGTTGTGGAGGGTGCCATTCAGCTTCAAGTTGTTGTCCTTTCACAATCTTAGTTGTGGAGGGTGCAGCTCAGCTCCAAGTCCAGTTGCTGTTATTAGTTGCAGGGGGCGCAGCCCAGCATCCCTTGCGGGAGTCGAACCAGCAACCTTGGGGTTGAGAGGATGCGCTCCAACCAACTGAGCCATCCAGGAGCTCAGCGGCAGCTCAGCTCAAGGTGCCGTGTTCAATCTTAGTTGCAGGGGGCGGAGCCCACCATCCCTTGCAGGACTCAAGGAATTGAACCGGCAACCTTATGGCTGAGAGCCCACTGGCCCATGTGGGAATCCAACCGGCAGCCTTTGGAGTTAGGAGCATGGAACTCCAACCACCTGAGCCACTGGGTCGGCCCCTGTCTAGACATTTTTAAAGTTGCTTTAACTCTCTGACATTTAGCAAAAAACCCTTCTATATCACAAGAATTAATTATCCCTCCCCCAACCCCCATTGGGAAAAATTAGTGAGAACATATATTTAGGACGAGGAACACAGGCCCCTTCATCCTGTCATCTTTAGCCAGTAAAGACACTTGATCATGAGCTTCAATTACATCCTCACATTTGAAAAGCAAGTTTAGAGAAGGGCTAAGAATAGATAGAAATAAAATTGTCACTGATGCTTGAGTGTTATTTCTCATCCTTTACTTGCTAATGAATCAGAAACACCATGGCCTTTCTTACATGGGCTGGGACCAATATAAAGTACCAGTGTCCCTGAGGCCCTGTTGATATAAACAGAAAGCTTTCTGCCTTATTTTTCAGTGAGACTGTTTTTGTGGTTGGTTGGTTGGTTGGTTGGTTGTTTGTTTGGTTGGTTTTGGTGCTGCCCATTACATGGCTTTAAGAAAGCTTGTGACACTAAATTGAAAATGTACTAACAAATTTTTATTGGCAGTGCCATGCCGAGCCATATTGGGGCCAGAGGCAGAAGGAAAAATCAGTAATATTGATCCGGTCTTTGTTTAAAATGTTCTTGATATTTTATTCATCATGGATTTTTTTTTTTTTTTTTACATTGACCTTTGTTGTCTAAAATTCTGTGTTCAAATACTATGTAACTTGACTACTGAACTTTTTTGGCATCCTCTTACCAGACGCGAGCGCCTCACTCACCTCACCTTAGGTCCAACCCCGTTCCTTGGGCACCTGTTGTGTGGAAGCAGACACCGTCTGTGCCCTAGCAAGGTCATGACATTAATACAAAAGGTGATATTAATATTTAAAAAAAGGCCACAAACATATAATCCTAAGCTATAAGAGTACAAGAAGTGAAACTCCTCTGGTCCCCAGGCGTCTGACCTGCTCACTGAAGGATGAATGGATTTAACTGCAGGAGGGCTAGACAGGTTCAGGCAGCTTCAATCATTAGGAACTTCCTCAGGTGGTTTGCTTATTAGTTATGTGAGCACTTGTCTAGGAATGTAGGGGCACTTATCTCAAATGAGAATCAGTTATCCTGTATGAAAACAGAATTTGAATCTCTGCATTATGTGGCCTGGGTTATAAACAGTTGCCCCAGTTTCTGACCTCAAGACAATTTGTAAGCCAGCTTCATTTGGAGGGGGCCCTTCTGTTGAGTCAATTATTTGTTCAGACAGTTTTTCAGACACCGATTCAAGATTAATAAGAGAACCTTATAGATAAGAGAATTTTTCCGCCCCACCTATAGTCTAAACCAGTTAACTGGGGTGGGAGAGGAGCATTTTTAAACTAATATTTAATACAGGTTTCATATTTAAATTGCATTTATTTGATCTCATCAGAAATCTGTAGGACATCAAGCAAAAAGGAATTCCTCTCCTAAGATCAAAGCCATTAATTTCTTAGTAAATAAACCTTCATACAATAATAGGAAAAAGAAGTGTGTACTCAGCTCACTTTTTATTATTCTGTATGAAATGATAACAGCAAAATGCACATATATTTTTTTTTCTTTAGAAGTTTAAGCAATTGTTCTACAGAGGTTTAGATTTCCAAATGACCTTTCAGAGAACACTCCCACCAAAAGTTGTCTATAGCATATTGCACATGGTGTTGGTTCTACAGAATTCCATTACCTTGATATGCATTATTTTAGTTGACCTTAAAACAACCCTATGCAATAGGTAGACTATGTACTTGAATGATTCCTCTAAGTAAAAGACACCTCATTTTACCAGTGAGTAGTCAGTTCTTAGAAATATCAGAAGATACAGGCTCAACATGATTAAAAGTATGGAAGCTTTAAAAAATATTTCATTACTATAAAAGCGATATTGAAATATTTATAAATTCATAGGCGTAGCACACTTTAACTCTACAACTTCAAAATATCATATTCAAAAACTCCCAAATAATTTTACATGCCACTTATAGAAATGCATACTGTAACTTATTGTAGTTTAAGAATTTTTAAGTTGATCACATATTGACAGGTATAAGTTTATATTAATGCATTCTTACGCCAAAGACCCTGGAATGAAGATTCTGGTGCCATTTTCACTTCCTAATGGGACATTGTGTTGTGGGCAACCAGGCCTTCTCTGCCACTCTTTGCTCATTTTAAATGTTGGTCATCTTGGTGACCTTTCTAAAAAGACACAAAGCATCCACACTCACACAAGAGCTGTGGGCACCAGTGTTTACTCAGTGGGCATGTCCTTCAGCCATCTTAGCATACATTTCCCATGGATTTCATGTGTAAAGCTATAAGAGGATGGATTCTTCTAAATGAATCAGGGTATAGTATTTGACTTTTTGGGAATTCATATTATGGTATGAATATAACATTGATAAGAGTTCATATCTATATTGCTATGTTTAGAATTGAACCCTCTTTTTACATTTTTGTAGCATCTGATTTTTTAAAAAGTTAAGAGAAATGTGAACCTTTGATTCAAATACATTTAGATTCAGATTTTCCCAGTTTGATCTGAATAGCGATGAAATTACCACAGGACTTTTATTTAAGGTGACAGAGATCTCTTGTATGGATCATGAATGAATGTTTCAATGACAAGAGTCTTTCAGTTTCTAATTTTACTCTTTTGACCTACAAATTATTAGCAGTCAGTTTTTCTAAGAATCATATCTTGCCTGTGCTCATACTATGATTATTTCAGAGATGATTTTGCTAATGAAGTGACACGTGGAAAACTCCAGGTACACCTGGCCCAAGTTAATAATTTGTCTGTATAATTTTATAGCTGCAGCTTCTCGGTGTGGATGAGGGATGATATCTGAATTACACATCCAGCCAGCAGCCTGAAGGGACCTTAATTAAGTCTTGTCCTTCCCATCGTGGTCAATTATAAACCAGGGAGACTGCCAAGTTAGATCTACTGCTGTCTCAAGTTTAACTTGACCATTTCCTCTACCAGTGGGTTTTCATATTTGGTTGTTTTATTATGTACATAGAGAATGGAACTGTTTGATTAGTTGCTGTTTCTGCTTAACAATAGATTACTTCCACAATAATAAAGACATATGTTCAGATTGTGGGATGTGTGGGTGTATCTAAATAAGAATAAATTGTATTTGAAGGACTTTTTAACTTATATTTGAAGGATATTTAAACAGGTTGAAATGCCCGTCTAATAATGTTTGCATCAGTAAGGGTGGTGACTGAATATCAATAGTGTTGGCATTTGCGGAGCTGAGATATGGAAACTCTGGTTTCAACGATAGTGTAAAAAGGGCATTAGTCAGGATACTGATAGCGTTGCTAAATAAATCCTGGCATACTGTGATATCCAGTATCCAAGTCCTTAAAAATCTTTTACCAATTGTACACTACTTACAAAACGTCTTTGTTACTTATAGCTATATTGCTACTAATATTTGGGAAAAAATACTTAAAAAGTGGCCTGTATCAAAACTAATAACTAACTACTCATCTCCATGATCAATTACCCGAAAGCCTTTGCAGGCAGACATGAGCACAGCAGCTCCTTTATGCATTCTGAAGAGCTGCAGCTAGAGAAGAAACAAAGCAAAACTCTGTAAGGGTTTATACCAAGATGTTAAGGGAAGTGAAGTAGTAAAAGATAAGTTTAATTTTCTTTAGTTTTGTCTTTAGTTCTTATGTTCTACAGGGAAGATATATTACTCATGGAATGGAATAAAAAGTTTTTAGAAACTACCTCCACTAAATTGAAATGATTGAAATCAAATATATTTGTCACAGGTGAATTGTGCACATAGCAATGTCATGACTTTGAAATCCTCAGAGGACAATTGTGCATTGACTGCTAACCTGGGCATGACTTGGTTTTTGAACCCTTTTGAGGGGGGTGGGAGGGCTAATGGTGAAGGAAGCCCTGGGGAACTGGTCAGTGCGGGGGCAGTGAGCAGTCAACTGTTTCTAGATTCGCACAGAGTTCCCAGTGTCTCAGAACTGGGCTGACTTTTCAGTGATGAAAATAGTCTAATTCTCCTTGTAAAATATGATATTAGTTTCTTACAATTATTCTTTAGCCAAAGATAGAATCCCTAAAGGGACAATTCCAAGATAAAGGTGCTCCTAAGCGTACTCATAACGTTTTAATACTCTCTGAGCTCAATGCTGCTCAAAATGTGGTATGTGGATGGTGTTGTCCATGAGCTGTTTGTCACCTATCCTCGATTCGTACAGACGTAACCAAGAGTAGGCCTTGACTGAGTAATCCTATTTCTGTCTAATCTAACAGTAAAACATATGGCTGGCATTTTATGGTATTATTTTGTAATTTTGTTTTTATTGTATTTTGCAAACATGTCCATTCATAACAGATACAAGGGGGAAAAATAAATGGTTTGTCACCTCCTTCAACCCCTTTTGAAAATGAGCTATCTATTCTGTTTCTCAAATAAAAGCTAAAGGCAAAGAAACTGTATTTTCAAAATGTACATCAAGATGCATATACTGACATTTCACATGAACTTACTAAAACAGTAGGAAAGACTATGTAAAAACAGGGGTTCTGGAACTTAGAACCCCCACAGGTACATTGATACTTTTGTAGCACTCTTGCCAGGATGGAAGAATAATGCTTACCTCCCTTCAATGATGTTTCCAGGGCCCAGAGGATACAAGGAACCAAAAGGCTTTCCCCTGAAGATGTGGAGTCCATGAGGGACATTCTGACACGCAACATGTACCAAGTTCGACAAAGGGTGAGTATAAGCCATCTGACCTGTCCCTATTGCCTGTGCTAGCAACCAGTCCTTCAGGAATCAGTTCTTGGTCACAATATCCTCTCTAAAGCAGCCTCCTTACTAAACAATTTCTCCCTGCTTAGTTTGCAGAACAGAAAATTAATTGTTATGTTTCTGCTGCAAAATTGGCACCTGTGGTATAAAAAGAAATGCAAATCCAGTTGCTGGCCCTAGAGGTCAGGCTGCCCCTAGCCCTGCAACCTGGTGTTTCCCAGAACCAGCAGTTCTCCCTCTCCCTCCAGAGATGGACAAGTGGTAGAGTTCACCCACCGCATCACAGAAAAAAGATGGCACTAGGACTCTGATGATAGTCACTTTCTCAACCCGACTTATTGTAACAGAGTTCAGAAAATTGAGATGGTTTAGATTAGAATATTGAAACTACAATGCTGAAAGCCTAAATAAAAGGAGACATATTAGGCATACTATCTCTCAGTTTTGACAAAAGGTATGAAGTTTATACTAGCCCTTGGGAACTGGTCCAAAGTGCATTGTAAGAATATTTCTGGGGTCGGTGGGTAAAGTGAGTCCTTCCTAAACTTTGATCTAGTCAAATGATATGTAAACTTGTGTCCTTTAATTAGGAGCATTTGTTTGTTTGTTTGTTTGTTTGTTTAGTTTGAGGATTCAATCGAACATCCCAATTCTTGAGTACGATTATAAGTGAATTCAATTGAGAGCCTTGGTTTTTGGGACTATATCATAGATCGTAGTCTTGATGGGACCAAAAAAACCCATCTATTTAGTTGAAGCTCCTTGTTTTCAAATGATGCTGAGGTTAGGGGAGTTGTTTATCGGACTTGTTTAAGGTCACAAAACAAATCTAAGTTAAGAGCTTACATCTTCCAACTGCCTGCCCAGGGCTCTTTCCAGGACTCCAGACTTACATGATCTAGAGAAAGTGAACGTTTTCTGGCTTCCTGCTTTGGAAAAGTCAGTGATTAAGGGGCCTGTGTCATCGAAAGGCTCTGTATCTGCTGAAAGAATATAGGTCAGCATCAATCATAGCACACTGAGAGTAAATCCAACAGCTTCCAAACCATTCCAAGTGAAACTGTCTCAGTGAGACTATCACATTCGGCCTTAGATAAATACTTGAGAACTTCCTGGTTTGAAGAATGTGGATTAGCTTGGTGAGAGCCACAGCCTCTCCCCGGGTTGATGAAGGTTGAATTTAGAGAAAGATCCAGAAATGGAAATAGAGATCCTGTGACTCCAACCCAGTCTAAAATGAGTTTAACTGCCCAGAAAAAAGATGCCACCTGGACACCGATGATACTTGTTTCAATCTGATTGACTGTAACAGAGCTCAGAAAATTGAGATGGTTTAGATTAGAATATTGAAACTACAATGCTGAAAGCCTAAACAAAAGGAGATGTTTTAGGCATAGTAGTCTCAATTTTGGAAAAAGGTATGGAGTCTATGCTGGCACTTGGGAACTGGTCCAAGGTGTATAGTGGGAACATTTCTGGGGGCGCTGGATGAGTCCTTCTGAGACTTTGATTTAGTCAAATGATATCTCTTGTTTATTCTTTTATGCAGATTCTCAGGTAGCCACACCCTTCGTCATTGATCAGTAGGCCTAGTCAGTCTGTCTTCCAGGTTTCCCCCTTCTAAGCTATGCAGTATCCCCTTGCCTTGTTCCCCTCAAATAAGCAAATAGGTCCTGAGAAGTCACATGAGAACATATGAGGGGTTTCCAAGCCTCTGCGATGGCTTTACCTCCACTTTTGTTATTTGAGAGAGTGAAACTTACCAGTCCTTTCCCCTCCTGTCTTTCCTTTCTCACCCCATCTTTTATGTGGGTCATGTGACTCCTGTCATCCACTATGGTCCTTTTGCTCTCTTGAAGGAAAAACTTTTCTAAACATGCAATCCAGGACAACAGTCCATCTGCTTTGTTTCTAGCGGGCTATCTACCATTTTGAGGACTGTCACAAAAGGTAACATCTGTAGTCCTATAGCTTGGGTTATAGGTTGGTAGGTCTCACACTGTAGTTGGGGCATTTTTCACAGTTCACAGCTTGGAAGATGCCATCTTGGGAGTCAAGTTATTTTAGGGCAAGGCTGGGATGAGTTCGGGGTTTAACTCTGGGAGATCCTAATACATAGTTGATCTGAAACTGAACTCATCTTGCTGGGTCTGTTCTACTGGGAGAAGGGGGGGGGGTAACCTCCAGCCACTCCTGTTTGAAGCCACATCCCTCAGCACATCCAGTACAAGATTTTCATTGGCGAGGAAGTTGAAGAACTAACCTTTGGAAATTCTCAGCAGGAGAACCTCAGCAGAAGCTCTCTGGAACCCAGTGGGGATGGAGATTGGGAAACACTCTTTCTAAACTTACAAGGGAACAAACTGGCCTCAGCCCAGACCCTAAGGATAAGTTAGAGACTGATGGGCCGTCCCTGGGATGGTGTGAATGATCAGGTCACAGTCAGAATTTCTATGTACTTTCAAAGAAGGAAAACAATTTATTCAACTTTAGTTTACTTCAGCAAAGATTGAATGCACATGTAGAATACACATCTTTCTCCCATAGAGCTCAAGTGTTAGTGAGAAATACAGGCTTTAAACAGTCACCAACTCCTTCATCAAAAGGTAGAAAGGGATGTACACCTGAAACTAATATAACGTTGTATGTATACTGTAATTGAAAAAAAATTAAGGGCAAACAGGGAGGAAGGAGAGGGAAGAAACTTGGGTACACATTATATGCATAGGACCTAGTATGCTTCCTGAAGACAGGCAAACTAAACAAGCACACGAGTGATGGGATATGAAGCAAAATCAAAGAAAAAGTGTCCAAATGTTCCTCAAAGTACAGCCTCCCCTCAAATCAAGGTATAGGGAATTCCTACTAGCAATATGTGTATACACACACACACACACACACACACACGTGTATATGTGTGTGTGTAAACACATGCACACTGAGGTTATTTTGCATGAATTTCACATTGATGAAAAATTGTAAAAGTTTGTCTCCATATTCTAGATGCTTAATTTTTAAATATTTTTTATGACAGTGTCACATGTCACTCTTTAATATTTCAATGTATAAAAGGCACTTAGGTTGAGGTCCATCATTGGCAATGCTATATAAAAATCCATATTTCAACCTGGCTTCAAAATTCAATATTTTTGACCAAGTTCTTGTCAGATTGGTTAATTTGTCAAGAGTGGCTGGTAAAGAACTATCAGCAGAAGGAGAAAGTTGGCTTTGCTGATTCCTCATGTTCCCTTGACCGCCAACCTTTGTCTCCATTATGGAACACTTTTAGACAATTGTCTATTTTGTGAGGATTAGTTAACTGTTACTGAGTTAATAGATAGTAACGGCCACAAAGATACTTAACTGGATGTGTATACACTAAAACACAAACAATAAACTAAACACCTTGTTACAAACATCCTCTTCTGTTCTGACAGGAAATTTGACCATCTCATATATGGATCAAGTGAGGCTCTATTATAAATCCGTATATTAAGTACTAATAAAACTTAATCTCTTTTGTATTTTTTATGGAAATGTAAGTATTAGTATTTTATTTTCTCAGACTGGGGATCATCTGTGTGCACCCCACTTAAGAGACCCTTGGCCTGGAGGATGTAGTCTCCTCTCTTGGCAGGTTGTCCCCAACTCCTTCCTGTACCCCTAGTACCCTACTTCGAATAAAGTCTTCATTCTTCTGTGATAACAAATCCCCAGCTCTGCTCCAGTGGCCCCACCTCTCTCTTCCCCAGTTGTTTCACAGCTATGTCTTGTCTCATGTGTTCCCACTTCCCTTCAGCTTCTAAGACTCAGCTCAGTGCAATGCATCTTTCCTGCCCACATCTGGATTAAGTGTCCTTTGCCTGTCCTCCCTGCAGACCCCAGGGTCTTATCATTTACCTGAGCACATAACCTGCTTATTTGTTTAACGCCCTCAGTAGACTATAAGCCTTTTGAAGACTGTAACTCTAACTTGTTCATTTTTTTAAATCCCGTGTCTATTATGACACCAAGCACCTAGAGCGTGTGCTCTTTTGCTGTTGAATATCCTCACTAAAGCATCTGTTAAGCAAGAGCAATAGTGGCTACAGCCCTGATCGATTATCCATTGGGACCTACTGACCAAGCTGAAACAGGATATTCACTGGTGAAGCCTGGGTGAGAAGAAGAGAGAGAAGGTCCGGTTAAGCACTTTGCAAACATCTAAAGACTGATGTTGGTCTATGGTTTAAGACAGGTTTCCACTGGCCTGAGTGAGGACAATTTTTCATAAGGCTGAACTGATTCAATTTGAAGGACTGCTCTTTATCCGAGATGATGTCCTCCCTCCTATTTTGGTTAAAAGACCTCTTCCTTTTTTAACTGGAGCTGGTCATAGTGATTGGTTGATTTTTTAAAATGTATCTTTAATTGCCAAAATTAAAAAATAGCAACCTCATAGAAATTCCCAAAGTCATTTTGACATTTTCCTGATCCATTAAATCCCAATGCTGAGTAACTACTGGCCTAACACAAAAAATACAACCCGGGAAAGAAAATGTGTGTATGGGGCAGCCAAAGTCGGTGGGTATTTTAGGGAGAGGGACCACCACAGGATAACAAAGGATCAGTACAGATGGAGAGCACTGCTCTGTGAGCCAGTGGGCGCAGGCTCCAACCACAGGTCTGTCCTTCTAGGGGTGGCCTCGGTCACACACCTTTCTTCTTGGGGGTTGGGGAAGGACACACTTGCTCCTCTGTAATTAAAGCAAATGCTCAGATGACTTTCACTGTGTAATCTTGCTCTAGTATTCTTAATTTGTGATATTTCCATGGTTTCCTGACATTGAAAGTTCTACCGGAGATACCCTTATTATCCTTATGTATTTGACATTCTGTCTTTCTGTAGACACTGTCCTACAACAAATATAACCTCAAACCCCAAACAAGTGAGAAGCAGGCTAAAGAGATCCTGACCCGCCGCTATAACACCTTACGGGACAGCATGAGGAAAGGCCATAGCCTGCCGTGGGGAAAGCCGGTAAGGTGGGGGGTATGGACTCACCGGAGAGCTGGGCCAGGGCCTCCTCAGGTGATACCATCAGTATTTAAGCAAACAAACACACAACTGCCTTGTTGTCAGAGAAATACAGAAGTAAGAGGGCTCGGGACACCACACATGAGTGTCCCTCTTTGGGCCCCTGGCCTTAGTTACCTGAGAAAGTCTGTCCAGGGGGTGGGTGGCAGCAAACTTCCCTCCAGAATGTATCAGTGACTAGAACACAGTCACTAGGCTGTGAGTCTAGACCAGACGCTATGGTGGCCCGATACTGAACTTTTAAGGGGACCTCTGTGCACAGGAAACCCTGGCTCTGGAACACTTACTTCTGTCCCAGGAAGATACAGGGAAGAATCTGTTTGTGCCAAGACACTCATGCTTTACGTTCATATCACCCACTATGCATCTGAACTATTCTATTTGAGGTTCTATTAAACCAATCTTCCTCGGACTTCTGGGTGGAAGCTGCATCTGAATTGTCCTCCCTACCCTAATCTCAGTGGGGCTGTGGGAGTAACTTTGAGAGATTTGAATGCTCTGTTTTATCATGAGAGGGAAAGGAAATACATATTGAAGGCTGAAGCACTCTGTTTTCTTTCAACAAAAGTAACTGAAAGTCATTAATCGAATCCAAACAAGAGGCCACAGGATAGGTCTGTCTGTGCCCTTCACTTTGTTTGCCACTTGAAACTCCAAATTGTAGTAGCTAATTCTGCTTTTATTTCTACTTATTTCCCACAGGCTGATACCAAAAACATCCGCTACCTCTCTTTTCCCTATAGCAATCCTCAGCCAACAAGAAGAGACCTGAGGGCTGAGGAACTCGCAGGTAACCTGTGTGCCTGGCTGCATTTCTTTTCTGTAAAGGGTTGAATGGTAAAAATTTGAGAGCTCGTGGGTCAAAAGTCAAGAATATTATGTAGGTACTTATATGACAAGAAGAAGAAAAAAACACTTTTATGACTCTAATTCAGAAATTTATTGATGGATACTGAAATTCAAATTTCATATTATTTTTACCCATCATGAAATATTCTTTTTTTTTTTCTTTATCAGCCATTTAAAAAATGTAACAACCATTCTTAGCTCGTGGGCCATACAAAAAGAGGCAGTGGGCTGGATATAGTCATAATTTGCTGAGCCTTGTCTTAAAGAAAGAGAAGATGGGCACTTTTTTTTTTTGAAGTTGTACAATTCACCCACACTTTAAATATTAGCAGAATTCTCCAAAGTTGGTTAAATTTTGCTAAAATAATTCCGTCAAATTTACTGATTAAATATTTCCCACTTAAAATCTAATTCTTAAGTAGAATTCTTAGAATTATTGAAATTGCCTATTGTTCTAATAAAAGCCAAGTTGTTATACTTAAAACATGTACATAGAATGATTTCTATTATCAAAAGGTAACATACTATATGTAACAGACCATGTTTTCTATTTTAATTTTCTTAGAATTTTTAAGACTTAAAATCACATTGGAAACTCAAAGAAACTAAATGCATTGGAGTTTAGAATTAAATCTTTGAACAATGAATATAATTATTCTTTAAAGTGAAATTTTATTATTTTCTGATTTTAAAATATGCTTGATATAAAATGAAAATATGTCAGTATAGAAAAGCATAAAAAGAAAGTTAAAAACATTTGAAACCCAACACCCAGATATAATCACTATCGAACATTGTTCTATAATTCTCTCTACACCATCCTGATCTCTACCCTGCCCGTACCTGATACAAGAAACAAACAAACAAAAGACATAACACATCAGCATTATAGTATACCAAAAAAATCATAGTATAGTCATTGTTTTTTAACTTATAAATTGTCTAGTTCACTCAACTGTTTGTTGTGGACATATTTCCATGTCAATAGATATGAATCTAGTGATCATTTTTAATGACTTAATAATAATCAATTATATAAAAGCTTCATAGTTTATTTAGCTAAATCCTTAAGAAACATTTAATGTATTTTTAATTTTTAATGAATAAGTACCTTGGATCACTTGTGATGTATTTTTGCACAAATAGCCAATTATTTCCTTAGTATATTTTCCTGGAAGTAAAATTTTTAGGTAAAAAAATTACATATATTTAAATTTACCCTCACAGCAACAGTGTATGAGAAAGGACATTTCTGAACACTTTTATCATTATTGTCAAATTTTTGAGTAATCTATGGTATAATAGGATAAAATTTATATACCATATTTAATTTTCATACAAGTCTTTTTTAATTTTTAGTTCCATTGAACATTTTTTTGTAGTTTTAGAGGCACTGTATTTGTTTTGGAGAAGTTTTTCTTTTTGCTTTGCCCATTTTTTTTCTGTTTGGTTGTTTGTTTTTTTAAAATGAATTTGAGGAACACTATATAGTAAGGATATCATCCATTGTCTCATATTTGTTGCCAATGATTATTCCTCAAGTTTCAAATTTATCTTTTAGTTTTTAGACGTACTTGCCACTCAGATTCTGATTCATCAAATCTGCTTGATCTTCCACAGAAATATTAGAAAATGATTTACCCAATATTTTTCATTTAGAATTTTAATAGTTTAATTTTCTCATTTAGATTTCAAACCATCTGAGATTTATCTTTGTGTAAATTAAGTGAGAGGTTGTTTTCAAGTAGTTATGCTCCTGTCCCAACATCATTTTTTCCTTTAAGATGAAATGCCACCTTAGTTGTACTAAAGTCATTTCTCCTGAGAGAGTTTTGGTCTCTCAATTCTGTCTCATTGATCTATTCATCTATTCCCAGGTCACGGTCTTGTAACTAGTATTATGTCATAAAAGAGCTATTCCACAAACAAAGGCAAACAAACAAAAGAACATCAATTATAGGGTGTATAATGGATTAATTTTTCTTAAATTTTCCTGGTACAAATGATCTGGTGCTATTTACGTTGTTGGGGTGAATAGAGAACATGAAACGCTCACGGTCACTCTCCTGAGACAGCCTCAATAGCACATGCTATGGGAGCAGGAAAGCACCACCGAGCAGCCTCACCTAAGCACTAATGCACACATCTTAAATAAAGCATTAACCTCGTAAACAGCATACAGCAGAACATTAAAGCAATAAAACACCTTACAGAGTAGGGCTTATTTCAGAGGTGGGGTTGTCTAATATTTGGAAATGTGTTTACATTAGTCACCAGATTAACAGGTTAAAGGATCCTATCCTTTCCGTAGATGCCCTAGAAGGTACCTCACTCATACTTTCAGTAAAAATCATAAAATCCTAGGAAGATATATATCAGACTTACATGAAGAAAACATAACACTCTACTTCTCTATGCTGTCATTTTTCCTCTATAAAGGAAAGAATTTTGTTATCTCCCATATACAAAAGTGCTGCCCTGATGTGAAACCAATCAGTACACAGTAAAGCTCTTAGAACAGGGCCTGGGACCAAGTAAAGGTGCAATAAATATTAGCCATTATTATTATCACTATTGAGGGGTATCAAAGAAGACCTGATAGGGGTCGATAGAGATGTTCTTGGAATGGAAGACAACACGTCAGAAACGTCAGTTCTACATGAATTAATCTTCATCCCAACAAATTTTTTTTACTTTCAAATGTGCTCAGCTAGGTGAGCAAAAAGAGTGGTAAAACTACAAATCTAAGAAGGAAACATAATGAAGTGGGACTTATCCCTAATAAGCTTTAAAGAATTATAATAACAGGGTGAGACTGAGATAATCCTCAGTGCATATCTAGGCACAATGGTTTGAGTCCATCTTCTCTGCAAACTTGAAGTTGTTCTGCATAAGGACAAGGTCAGGGAATGGCCAGGGCTCTAGGAGAGAACACGGAGAAAGATGTCCATCCAACAAGTAGTCCCTGGCTGACCGGGCTAGGCCTTGGAGAGCACTTTCCTTCCTCACTCTGCCCTTGACCTCCAGTGTTAGAACATCCCTTACTCTAGATGTCTGGGAGAAACCTGCTGGTTTCAGGGGGAGGCATCACACACTCTTCCCCTTCGGGTTCACTTGGTGTCATAAGTAGAGAGGGCCTGCCTGGACTCCTCTGCCCTGAGACTGCATGAAATCCATGTGGATTGGGGGAGATGAAAAAGTTCTGTAGATGGAGGGTGGTGATGGTGGCACAATAATGTGAATGTGCTTAGCGTCACAGAACTGTATGCTTAAAAATGGTTAAAATACGGGAAAAAATAGTTAAAATGGAGAAAATGAGGAAAATGCTAAATTGTATGTTGTGTGTATTTTACCACAACTAAAACAAAAGAAAATCACAAGAGGAGGGTGCGGCGGGAGGGTTGCACTGGAGGTCCAAGTCTGTACCAGTGAGCCCACTGTCATCCCTGAGCATCAGGGTCTGCTCTGCCCTGAGCAGCAGCACTTCCGGTTTCTCCTTCATCTTGCCCCCCAGGTGCCCATGTCCAGAAGCTAAGACTCTCAGTCAGGTGTCAGACAGAAGAACAGATATTCAGATGTTGTTGCCGAGGTCTCCACGGATGTCTCCCCAGAACTGTGTTGCCTTGGTACTGAGCTGGGCGAGGACTGTGCAAATAGGACAGGGCGGTCCTCACCCTTCCTCCTTTTTCTTTCCTCCTTCCACTTTCCAGCCAACTACTTCTTCCCCTTTTGGACAGATTGAATGATTTAAGTTGAGTTCAACCTTGGAAGACACCTGCCTAAGCTTCTTTCTAGGGCTTGGAGCCCACTTTTCGACAACCAGAAGGTGGTCAGCAGACGGCAGCTAGAATCTGTCTGATGATGGGAGCATACTTGTATGTTGAGAAGGAGTGGTTGGAAACCAAAACGGGGAAGAGGGGCATGAGAGGAAGGGTCAGCTTTGGGGGCAGACGCATCCAGGCCGTGGTTTTCTTAGTGTTCCACACACCAAAAGACCGAGAAGAACTCTGGTCCCAAGCCAGACTATAGAGTGCAAATTAAAGGGAGGTCATGAAAAAAATGGACAAACATACTAATGTTTTCTGTATTCAGAGCATTGATTCTGGCGTCCTGCTCCCCCTCAACTTCCAAGCTACCTTCTCAGAATAATTTGGTCACATTTTGGAAAAACAGTTTTGAAGAGGGTATTTTAAGATTTTCTGATGTCCCACATCCTAACACATTTTGTCAAGTATAATATTAGTTCTAGTTTGGGGATTTTGCTTTTTGTTTTGTTTTGTTTTGCTTTGCTCTTCTAAAAGGGAAGAGAGAATGGGAAAAAGAGCCTGCTTTCAGATTTAAAAGTCTTAAAATACCTAAATTCTCAGGAGAATATTTACAGGGAAAATAAAAAGTAAGCTTAAAAATGTGAGGAAATGAGAATTAAAAAGATTTGTGAAAAATATTCCTTTGAGGATGTATGCACAGTGAAGTAAGGACATGCAATGTCCTGGGCATAGCTTAGGTGTTAGGAAGGTAACCCAAGAGGGGCATTAATTACATAGATACCCAATGGCTTTCTCCTCTCATGACGCAGCCCTCTGGACCAGCACATGACACATATGAAAGAGGCCGTGACAGGCTGACAAAGAGTGGATGGATAGCTGGACAAGCTCTGCTCAAACTCCAGTTCCATCCTCACTGTGTGACACTGAAAGTCACTTAACCTCTTGAAACCTCAGCTTCTTTACCTATGAAATGAGCATCATAATTTCACTCATCACAAAGGTTTATTATGAGGATTAAATGGCATAATAGATATAAAATCATTAGCACAGTGACAAGCACATAGTAAGTTCGCAATAAATAGACACTGTCATCATAGCATTGCCATTGTGCGCCAGCCTCAACCTGTTTATCTTACCTCTTTTGAAATGAGAGCATCTAGTCACAGTTGTTTTGCCACACATGGCTCTCTGCTGTGCCCATGCCCCATCCCTGTTTCTCCAAGACTGGGTAGTTCAAAGTTAAAAGGATGGAACTCAGATTTAATGCGTTCTGATGACTACTGATTAAAAAACAAACAGAGATAAACCCACCATTTTCATATCACAGAACCACGTAACCTTCCATTTAGCTTTGGTCTTTGACAACAACAAAAAGCATCCGTGTGCCTTATGGCCAGTTGTTTTGATGTTGTAAAAAACATTTACTAGGGGAGATGAGCTTGATACACAGGTTTCTGTGCATTTCTATTTATGTATAACAGTGCTCATTTAGCTTCTGCAGTTGACTCTGGACAACACAGGTTTGAACTGCATATGTCCACTTATACGTGGATATTTTTCAATAGATATGTACAGTGGTGTAAATTTTCTCTCCCTTAAGATTTTATTAATGACATTTTATTTTCTCTAGCTTACTTTATTATAAGAGTATGTAATACATCTAACATACAAAGGACGTGTTAATCGACTTTATATTATTTGTAAGGCTTCTGGTCAATAGAAGGCTATGAGCAGTGAAGTTTGGAGGGGGTCATAAACTATGTATGGATTTTCAAATGAGCATGGAGTCAGCACCCCTAACCTCCATGTTGTTCAAGGGTCAATTGTATTCCACTCCCCCTTGGGGTAGCAAACTTCAAAAGAGAAAGTCATGATGATAAGAAAGTTGAGTGTTAGAGCTGGAGCCTCAAGAAGTACTGTTTTATTCTGAGCTCTTGACATTTGGATATTAAGTCTTCTCTCTGATCTTAGGTCTTGTTCTTTCCTCTTCTTGTCATATTTTCCTAGATAACAGCAGCAGTGATTCAGACCTCTCATTCATCATGTTCAGTGCAAACTCTCAAACAAGGTCGCTTCAAGAAAGACAACTGATACAAGAAATAATCCCAATGAAGAATTTAAACAGAGGAGGGAAGCCATCCAACTTTGGTTATCCAAGAAGTACAAGCCAAGAAGAACGTGTTGGCAGAGGCAGATGGGCAGCTTTAAGGCCCAAACCTCTATTTCATGCGGTAGATGAGGAGTATGAATCTGGAGCAGAGAGTGAGGAAGAGGCCTCAACAATTGGGTCCAGGTGGTCAGCTGAGCACAGACGCAGAAGGGACCACAGGTCTCACAGTCCTTTGCTCCAAAAAAAATAGTTTTATTGTCCACGAGATTTTTCTGTGCTTCACAAGAATCCATCTTCCTCTTTTGTGAAAGAAGGATTTTCAGAATTCTAAACAAAGCTATTAGGTTTACTTTTTTTTTTAAAGGTATTAAACATGCAACTGTAAGAGGCAAGGAAAGTTTTTGGAGGACTGGGAGAAAGCTTGCAGGCTGCATCACATTCTTAGCTGATGTACTTTGTAGATAATTCCCTGTGAGCGATAGACATTCATCACCTCAGAAATTATTCACTAAGAATGTCTAAGAGTATGTGGCCCATGGACTTTATTGAGATACAGTGTGATTGGTGAGTGATTCATCTTGGCAATATGCATGTGCAACTTATAATCAAGGTAGAACTGAGAGGAGCCTTAGACATATCTTGGCCCGAATGGGGACATCTTGCCATGGTTGTGTGGTGAGTTGCTGGCTTCACAAACTGATTGACCTCCTTCCCAAGAGAATGTATTCAATTTTTGACTTTGATATGCACTATACAATAATTACATTTATGGAGAGAGGTGAAATTTGTCATAACGTTGCTGTATTTAATCAGTAGCAATAACAGACATATTATTGCTGTATGAGGAGTATGAATCTGGAGCAGAGAGTGAGGAAGAGGACTCAACAATTGGGTTCAGGTGGTCAGCTGAGCACAGACACAGATACAGACTAAAGATACAGACTTTAGTGATACAGACTAAATATTTAATCTATGAACAAAGCATGGGTTTGTCCATTTTACATTTGGAATATTTATTTTAAAAACAACTATTAGACACAAAATAGGCATATGTATGCTTTAATAGCAATGACATGAACAACAGGTGTTTATTAGATGTGCATTTGCAGGGTGTAATATTTTGCCCTAGGGATTGAAACTATTTTCCAACTTAATTTTCCATCTTTATTGTCCCTAGACTTGACCTTGACCCTTACATTGCAGCTCACCAACTTTGCTAGATGACTTTATCCTTCCTCCCTCCTCCCCCTCTCTTCATCTTCTCTCTCTTTTAGCCATCTATAGATTAACAAATAATTATTAATTGCTATTCATTGTACTAAATGGCTAATCTATAGTAATCGATTAACCACAATGTCCTTTATCATTGCTGTTCTTGACATGTCTAACTACCCCCAATTGATTTAATCCTATGCATCTTCAAAGGTCACAATCCAATGCACCTGGCTCCCTAGATCTGCCTTGATCCCCTTAATCAGAAGTGCTCAAGTGATCCCCTTCCTCCTTGGTGCCACCATAGCACTTTGCACAGGTAACGGAAATGATCTGGGAATCACACTTATACGTGTGCACATGTGTTCACTCCGATGGTCCTTGGCCTAACGGAAGGGGAGGATAATTTGTCTCTTGGCTTTATCTTTTTTCTATTTGTTTTAGCTTTTTTCAAAGTTGTGACTGTGCCTTGTACGTGGTAAATTATCTATAAATGTTGAAGTGACGATGATATTTTAGAGCTCGATAAGACATTAGAGACATTGTCAGACATTTCTTATTTTCCAGGTGACAAAAATGAGGTCTTGAGAAGCTACCAGGTACCAGTCCAGGGTCTGCTTTCCCTTGAAGGATGTGAGCTTATCCTCTAGTATAATCCATGGGGGCCACTGATTGACAAAGGATAAATGACTTTCCATGGATTTATAATTTGTGAGTGGCATTCACCCAGTTTCCTGCTGCAGTGATAGAAATGGCAATCAAAGGAGCCCACCTTTCCTTTTGCTTTTCTCTGAGATGCTGGTGCCATTTGGGAGAGAGGTGGTAGGATTTAATGAGTAGATTAGAACTTGCCACTTCACCTGGTAGAACCATGAATAGAGTTGTTTACCCCAAAGACTTTGTTCATCTAGATGCTGGCCAGGGCTGTCCGAGTCTGGGAAGTGGCCCTGGAGCTCCTGCCTGAAAGGTGAAGAGGTTGAGGGTATAAGTGGTCCTGGTAGCTCTGGTAGACTTGGACAGCTCATATGGAAATGGCCTTTTTGTTTATTATCCAGCATTGTTTCAAAATGCAGTATGATCTGATCTTCATTCCATTAGTGACAGCCCCTCTGTGGATTGGTTGAGGGTATAATAGGTGTCCCAGGAATGCTCTTGGGTATCAGCTTTGCATGATGAGTTTTTCCAACAGGCATCATACAGATCAGCAGAGAAAGTTTCCCCTTGGGTGTTGAGGAAGATCTGGTTCTTCTCTCCTCAACATGGAATCCCGGAAGGGGTGTTCTCTTGGGACTGACTTCTGGTCTACTGATCAGTCCACCTTCTCTGCCAGTGGCTGAATTTGCCCTTTTATCTTCAACCTCAAAAAATAGGACAAACAACCCACAAAAAAACTAATTTTCCTTCGTAAGATTTTTGTTTCTTTTTCCTTTTTCTTTTTCCAAACCTATTTATATTGTTAGGCTGAATGTTTTGGGGTTTCAGTGAATTCTGAAATTGGGTAAAAAGTAGCATTTCTTTGCATTTATCCTATACCACCTTAAGGTTTTCCACATGTTCTCTGGTCTTTGGGATGTTGTAAATGTTCTTATTCCACCTCCCCAACCTTGATGTGATGCAGTGGGCACGTCTCCCATCTTTAATCAGCCTGCTAAAAGATGAACCTTGGACTTGAGCTGCAGAAGATGATCAGCTATGACAAAGAGGAGATGAGATTCCGGACACTTGATTTTGCTTTCTTCATGCTTTTGTCTTGCTCATGAAGGCCATATACTTCTGTGTTTCTCTTTTTGGGAAAAGTTACTGGGCTATGGGAAGTAGGGCTGAAATTATCACCTGAATTCGGTGGCAGAGTTCCCATTGCTATGTAAGAGTTGACTTCCATGGCATGGGTGCAGCACAACTCAGGTTTTCAGCTTACAGTGTTGGTTTCAGCCTGCAAAGAAGCCCTCAGAAGTTCTCCCTTGTTTGAATGCCTGCCACTCCAATCATTTAGATTTTAAAATCAATATAATTAGTTCAGAGCTCAGGTTCTGAAGTCAGAGCACTTGTAGATGTGGGACCTTAGGCAACTTATTTATCTTCCCTGAAATTTACCAAAGGATATTATAAGGTAATAATTGTATCTACCTCATGAAGTGATCATGAAGATTAAATGAGATCATATGTGTAAAATTCTTAGCTTAGTGCTTGTTTTGTAGTAAGAGCTTGATGACTGCCAGCTGTAATTATTTAGGCTAAAAAAATACGTACTCCTGAGAGAAGACATACATTGATTGGATAACATGAAGAAGTATAGATAACAGAGATCTGAGACTTTTCTGAGAGGCCATTTGATTAACACAATAGAGGGCACTGGGGAGATATTGTGACAGAAATAGAGAGCACTGAAAAATGTGATCACAACGGTACCTGGCCATGTCTCTATCAGGCATCCATCAATCAATAGCAAAGCCAAAGATAAGGTCTGGATATGAATCCATGTTTTTCAATCATAGCTTGTTTATTTTTGTGTCATTACCTCAAAATTATTGCATTTTCCTACTTTGAAGACAGTTACTCCTAATCACGGTTTATTCTCACAGAAACAGTGGATTTAGAAGCCCTATCTCTGATAGATTTAGAACCTATCATGATAGGTTCCCAGTGAAGAAAGGGAACACTTCTCTTTCTTGAGGAAACATTCAGTGGGGTTTGATTTCTCAGCTTGGAATGTTTATTAGATTCCCTCCAAAAAGACCTTCCCTCCAAAAAAGTGATTTCTCTTAACTTACGAATATTGATTAAAGAGATAAGTGTTTAAGAATTTCCAGCATGGAAAAAAAATAGTTTCTAGTATGTTTCATAACTTTCTAAAATTAGGAAGAGTAATTTTTTCATGAACAAAGTCAATGAATGTGTGTTGGTGTTGTCTAAGGTTTTTGCAAGTATATTTTACCCACAAATAACACAGCTGGTTTACTGTAGTTTTTAAATTTTTTTTCTCCTGACTAAACTCTGTCAAGTGTCTTATTTCTAACTCCTTCTGAGAAAATCCAGGAGTGCAGACAGAAACCTTCCTAGTAGGACATCAGTCACTGTTAATTGTTAATTGAGCCATAAGCCAAGAGGAATAAAAGAGATGCCTGCATCAGTGCTACTCACTCCTGTAATTAGCAAGTGATATGTTGTTTCATCTGTGCACAATATTTGATTAATAAATTGTTTTTCTTTCTGAGACTCTAATGAGCTTCCAAGCCAGGGGTGCTCAAGTAAGTATGACAGGTTAGAAATAAAAATTTCCATTGCCCAGCCTTCATTAGGGTTTGCTCAACAAAGTAACTGGAGCCATGGTGTCAACTGAACCAAAATGATCACTACTGTGTTTCCAGGCACAGCAATACAGATCTCGAATCAAAATGGGTGGTTCTCAAATCAAGGTATATACCCTGTGTTCTAGGAAATCGGTCTTGATTAAAACAGTAATAATAACCAACATTTATAGAGTGCTTACTGTATGCCAGGCACTGTTCAAAATGCTTTACATTCATAAGGCAGTATCACCCCCTCCTAAACGAAAAGAGACAGGTTTAGAGAGATTAAGTAATAGGTCCAGGGTCTCCGTGCTTACAGAAGACCTTGGAAACTGGGTGTGTCTGGTTCGTAGTCACTGACCTAAACTTTCTCCCTGAGAAGAATTGGGAATTTAGTAAGTGACTCACATCCACACATAGTTCTCTTTCTCACTTGGGAAAGAGCCAATGGGGAGAAACCAAGAAGCCCCATCCTACCAAAAAAGAATTTTAGAATAGACAAATAAATACACTGTAAGATGATATGATTTTAAAGATCTGTTTTTACAACCTTAATGGATGGTCTAAAAATTAGATGATGAGCAGGATAGATCATTTGTGTCATTATTTTTTGGACACAAAGAAAATGCTTTGTGTCTTATTTTAAACTGAGTTTCTTTTGAATATCAATTACATGAGGTTTCAGAAAAACCTCTGTGCTTGGTTCCCAAATGAAGGCCCGAGGAAGACAATTTTCACAGCCCTGGACAGCTCTGAAACACTGCACTATGCAATTTACTTTCAACGGAAATATCAACCAACAACCCACCGAAGGCTGGAATGGGGTAGGGAGAATGACTGTGACTATTGAAGCATTCCTATGATTTTAAAGAGAAACTTAAATTTTTCGTAAGCTCTCTGCCACCTTTTTTGAAAACACTCTGTGTCCGGCTTGTTATTAAGAACTTTATATACGTCTCTTTAAAAATAGAATTCTCATAACAATCTTATGGAGTAGTTATCAGGACACCCAAATGGCCGTATATTTACATTTAGAGCTTTCAGACTCCAAAGCCACTTACTCTATCCACTAAGATAGAGGAACACGCTCATAGCTGCTCTAAAGAATACACTGAGTAACCTAACAAAATGAATATGCTTTATGCCACTGTCGTATGAATTCTTAAGATCACTGCACTAAATCAAGCACTAGTTTTGGTCTTGTTTATGTACCATTGTCGCTACCACACATTTCCTTTCTGTTTTACTTGATGTTGAAGTGCTAAAGGAAGCTAAGAGTGACTGTGGCAAATCATTGACTCAGGAGTCTGTGTCTTGGGTTAGAATATTCACTATAACTGAATCTTTTAAATTTCAGTATTTTATTGCTATTGGATTTTATCTTTGAACTAATGGAAATGCTGTAAATAAAGTCAGTTAGAAACTTTAAAAATAAGGGGTCACCTAGCACCATGGTCCTGGAGCAGTTTAAAAGGAAGGAAGGCCCCACAGTGTTTCATTTATTTTGTTTCCTTACAGGAATTTTTCTGGGTAACTGAGAGCGAGTGAAACTCAGACTCTGGGTTTCGCTGGTGTACTGTTTCACCAGTGAACGCTGGCCTTGTTTTGAGTTTGTGCTTGTCCTGGACCTGTTTCAGGACGCAGCCCTATTATCTAACTATGCCATCTTTAAAAGGGGTTGTGTGTATAAAGAAGGGGATGTCCCCAAAGTTATAAATACAGAAGTTAAAAACAGCAACAACCAATCAGAAAGAGGAACGGAGGACAAGTGTTCTGTCCTCCTAAAAGGGGATATTCTTAAAACAAGATGACAAAAGGAAAGGTCTTCATCCAGGGAAACGCCCACGGGAAAGTCACACAGAGCAGGGCAAGTACAAACCATCATCTTAAGAGCCTGGGGTTCCGCAAACAATGGTCGCTGTACTCCACCCACACCCCTGGAGCTGAATTTCAAGTTCTGAATTCAGACAATAGAGCTGGAATTTCTGCAATTTTACTCCACAAGGCATGGAGCTCCAGGCAGCTCTCTGCTAAAAATATCTGGGCAAATATTGCAAGAATGAAAATGAATATTTGAAAAGTAAAATACATCTGTGGTGAATTCTTCCAGGCCGAATAAGAGAAAATCATCTATTTGGAGAGTACCTCACAAGCAGGTTAGTGATTTTCTAATGACTTGAGGAGGTAGGATCAATCTGTTGGAGAAGAAATGGTATGATTGTGATTATATCACATTAGACCTTTCCTGGCATTTGGGTAGACTCAGGAAAACCACATACACAGGAAGATAATTTTATATTTGATCAATCATTTGCAAGGCTTGGGGTGGTACCACGCAGTATTCCATCCTAGACCATAAACTGTTTGGAGTGCTAGACACAAAGAAAGCCCTGGGGAAATGTTGCTTCATTTATGAGTCCTAATAAGTCCTAAGGTTTAAATATCTTAAAGCAGTGGTCAAACCTTGGTCGAGCACGCCAGGGTAAGCCCTTCCAAGGCTTGTGAACTCTCTCCAGGATTACAATGAATGTTGTTACCTGGTAGTAGAGTCCTTCATTGGGCATCAGCACCTGTCTGGGGATAACCTCACAGCCTCGTTCTCCAACAGAGCAACAGAGAAGAATTCAGAATCAGAAGGTTTGGGTTGGAGAACTAGCTCCATCACTTAGTGCTTGTGTGATGTTGACCAAGCCCTTTGACCTCTCAAATTGTTCCATACCACTTAACTGAGGGTAACGACATCTACTCCACCTGTCTCATGAAGTGGCTGTGATTCTGGAGTAAGGTCAAGAGTTGAGCAAACTTTGAAGTAGAGAGCCCCGCATCAGTCTTGAGCAAATACTAGAACATTGTGTGGCTATGAAAGAACTTAAGGTGGAAATGAAACACAAGGGTTAAGAGCCAGAGGACAGGAAGAAAGCTGATCTGAATTTAAATCTTTTTTCTGGGGCTTTGTAGAACTTTACTTAGGCAACTTGTTTAACCTCTCCAAGCTGTTTGCAGAGTATTTGTGATATAGTTAGTGCCAAATAAACTTTACTTCCTACCACAGTGGAAGTGTTAGTATAGTTTTGTGGTTAAGAATGTGGGCTCTGGAGTCAGATGGCCTAGACCCTGTGAAAGGATAGATTTTTTTTTTTTTTAAGAAAAAGGTAAAATCGTGACTCTCAAAAATAAAATGAATGCTTGTTAAACATTATATTTAACTCATTAATTAATACAATGCTTCAAAGGAGAATTCAAAATACCATACACTGATAGGCAGCCAGGAATGCTAATGTGAAATTACTGATAGATGCAAAACAAGCTGTTAACACATTAGGAAATCAGTGGTCTCTTCATCGGACTGAATCCACTTGCACATCTATGGACAAGAATCATTTGCACCACTATCAGATTTTGCAATTTATAGAGTTGTAATTAGCTGAACGACAACACAATAATTCAAAGACAATGAAAGCCTAAACCAAAGTGCTTAGAGCAGATTAAAATAAATCTAGAAATGAGAGAAAGTGACATTGTTTGCACCCTAATGTTGTGAACCTAAATTCCCATTTGCTAAAACCTGACGGGAAATACAACCCAGAAAGTTCCTGTTTCTCTGGCAACCAGGATTGAACAGCCTCATCTAGTACCTGCAGTTTAAATTTGCGTCTAATGAAATCTGACTCCTTTACCTGTTTCCAACAGGTTTGACACTTAAAGAATCCACGCAGGTCCCTGATCCAGCTGACTCTCAGGAGTGTGGGATCAGCAGTGGCCTGTGCTGGACTATCACTGACTTGGTCAGCAAATGTTCTAAGACACGGTTCATTTTAGCTATCTGTTTAAAACCCTTTCTCACCCCCAAATTGTCTCTGTGCTTGCTTTTAAGCCGCTTCCAACTTTTGTAACACTGCTCTAAAATGACAAAGTTTTCTTCCATTCCATTATTCAGACTGTTCATTTCATTTGATGTATTGGATATGGTATGGGTTTAGGCTGATTTAGAGGTGTGATTGAGTGCTATCAAATTATAGCTGCATAACATTCTAACTATGGGAACTTAGACAAGTTACCATAACTGTCTGCACCTTGTTTATTGATATATAAAATGGGAGCCATGATATTACTGCTGATGTGAGAAACAAATAAAATAATGCATGTAAAACCCCAGGCAAGACTTTATCAGGCCCAAATGAAAAAAAAAAAAAAAATAGCTACCTTTAGCCTTTATTTATCCAGGAAGTGTGTAAGTGTGTGTAAGTGTGTGTGTGTGTGTGTGTCTTTGAGAGACAAAGAGAAAGAGAAAGAAGCAGAGAAATTAAGGTACTAACAATATTTCCTTTGTGTAACTGGTTCAGGGACCTCTGAGCTCTTCCTTGAATGAGATTTCTGTGCATGCCCTTTTGCCTTGTAAGGATTGGGTGTGGTATAGGAGAGGTAACAAATAGACAAATTTTCTCATATTTCCTCAAGAGAGAAAGCTACTTCATTTTTGAAAGCACTGATAAAACTGAACCAGCAATTTTCAGTTTTTTATCTTTCAATATAAAAAATAGAATAATAAAATAAAATAATAAAAATAAGCTCTTTGGTATAAGGCAACACATGATGACACTTAACTGGAACCATTGCCACTGGACTGGTGAGCTGTCTGTCTGTGTATACTTTTTCTCTCATGGTCACACAAGCTCCCAGCTCTGACTCATTTGCTTCATTGATGTATAATTTTTCTACGGTGGGTTAAAATTTAGTTTGTGGGTTCTGGGATTAAGAGAAAACAATTCTAATATCAGAAATAGTGATGTATACAAAAGTACTAAGAAGAGTATAAGTAACCCTCTTGTACCCGTCACCAGCTTCAACAAATACTAACTCATGGCCAACTTTATTTCAGCTGCACTCACACCTCGGAATCACAGCCACTAGATTATTTTATGAAAAACTCAGAGATCACATCAATTTATCTATAAATATTTCAATATTTATCACTAACACATAGTAACAGTGGTACTTTGAAAACCAAGTTAAAACAAAAATCTGTAAGCCCTTCACATAAATGTTGACTAGGATTTGATCAGAGTTAAGAAAATTTTAAAGATTAAATTAATAAACAAGTCTTTTTTTTCTACATAATATTTTTACTATATTATATTTAGGCATAAAAATAATATATGTAACCAAATGCAAATTGTTAAGCAAGACAGCAAAATAATCATAGATGAACTTACAACCTACTTAAAGAAATAGGACAATTTTGATATCATGGCATGTGCTCTTTCTTTATCCCGATTCCTGCTTCTCCACTCGGTCCCATGGTGAACAATGTTCTGAATTTTACATTTATTTTTCTTTGTTTATGGTTTTATCCCAAATGTGTGCATTCCTATATGATACATTGTTCAATTTTTGTTAATTTTCAAACTTTATAAAAATGGTGTTATGCCATATATAGTCTTTTGAAACTGACATTTCTTCAATGTATATTATGTTTCTAAGATTCCTCTACAATGTTGCATTTAGCTATAGTTTATTCATTTTTACTTCTGCATAATATTCCATTGTGAAAATACACTACAGTTTGTTTACTATGTATAAAAACTACCCAATATTCTCTAGGGAAAGTTGCTAAAATACAATTGCTAAATCATAGAGTATGTGAACAGTAAAATTTAAAATATATTGCCAAATAGTGTACCAATTTACATCACCACTAGAAGTGTGTTAGTGTTCTTGTTATATCATATTTATACCATTACTTGGTGTTATTAGACTTTTTTCCCTCTAAAAAGTAGTGCACAAGACCATTTTGGAGAAAATTATAAAACTTTTTGTGATGATATTAATGAGGACTCAAAGTGAGAAGACAGATAGGAAGATTCAACAAAATAAATATGCAATTCTCCCTGAAGCTGTCTATATATATATAATAAAATTTAAATAGAAATCTGAACATGTTCAATATGGAATTTATCAAGATTGAAAACTCTTAAATTTAAAATAATAGTTTAAATTTATAAAAGTGCAAAGACTCAAAAATAGACAAAGCTTAAGAAGCAGAAGAAGGAAGAAGGAGGAGAGGGAACTTGCATAGTGAGGTAGTGAGGAAAGCTCTATCCTCATCGTGTTTGTCGAAAACAATCAGCAGCAATTATTTAATATCACACCTGCCTGAGGCTGTGTGATACCAGTTTTGGCAACAAGAACTAGCCAAAACTTTAAAAGGAAGATCTGGAAAATGAGATATCCATAAGGGCTTTAAAAAGCTGTGACACAGAAGAATTCCTTAGAGATCCAGGATGGCAGAGTAGATAAACACTATGTGTGCTTCCTTCTGTGAACACATTAAAATTACAACTAAATTATAGAACAATGAACTTTGATATCATCTGAAGTCTAGCTGAACAGAAGTTTTATAACTAAGGAAATAAAGAAAAAGCCACATGGAGATGGGAAAGATGGGCACCACACCAAACCTCTGTGTGGTGGTTGAGAATTAGGAGGGATATCTCAGCTGTGGAATTTTCCCCACGGAGGAGTGAGGGACCCTAGCGCCACACCAAGCTCCCCAGCCCAGAGTACTGGTGCCAGGAAGAGGAGGCCCCACAACATCCAGCTGTGAAAAACAGTAGGGATTCTAACTGATGGGATGGGATGGAAGGTGGAGGGAAACAAAACAGTCCTCTTAAAGGAGGACTCACTCGCTCACAGATACTCACCCTGGGCTCCAGCAAAGGGACAGTGACTCAGGGTGTGTCACGTATGTGATGGTCAGACTGAGTTGTGTGGCTTCCAGGTGAGGGCTGGAGAACAGTCAGCATTTTCCCTGTGAGGGGTCCTTCTTCCATACAGCTGTGAGGCAGGTGTCATCTCTCTTGTGTTGAATCTGAATCTGATTGGCCTGGTGAGCTTCACCACTCCACCATGCTGATTCACTGGGACCCTGTCCTACCCAACTTCCCCAACATCAGAGGCACTTTCTCTGTGAACAGCCAGCCCTGTCCACACTGCACTCTTTCTTGGAAAACTGTCATAGTCCATGTTCTCCAGGAGGACAGTGACTGGCCTCAGTGTGCTCTGAGGCTTTTGCTGAGTAGCTCGAGGCTCAACACTGGCACCACACTTGAATCTATATAAACCTAGTGACCGCAACACTTCCCACTCTAGTGACTCCGAGACCCTGCCTCACCCACTTGTGTACTGCCCAAGGCTTTATCAGTGGCTAAACCTTAAGGTTGCTGGCAGGTGGCAGCAGGCCTTGGGGTGTCCTGGCATTTTGCAGAGCTACCCCAGGTCCCATACTGGTGGCAGATGTCCTCAGTTCTCAGCGTGGCTACTCCCACATACCTCAAAGGTTAGCACAGGCAGTGTACAACTGTGGATCACGTTGTAGCTCCTACCAGGTAGTCCCAAGCTGGTCACAAACAGTGGGAGTCCTGGTCTTGTGCTGCAGCTCCTCCTAAAAGGTCCAGAACCAGAATACTTGGAGGTTGGCTTCAGACCACATTGGAGTACCACCCAGTTAGCCCCACAAGTGGCAAATCCAAACGGTGGTCTCAACAGGAACCAGAGCCCACTGGTCATGTGAGCAGTATGGGCCATTGTCCATGTTTGCAGACCAAGGTACAAGATATATAGGTCAAAGTTCTGACCACTGGGACAATTTCCATCCTCTACTGTAAAAACAGGGCCATTTCCACTTGCAGTTGAAATGCTGAAATTTTCCATTCACGACTCATGCCAGCATGCAGGGTAGAGCTATTTGTACTCATAAAGAAAAATCAATTTGCCAAGGGAACTTCTATAGCATATATATGTGTGTGTATATATATATGTGTGTGTGTGTGTGTGTATATATATATATATATATATATATATATATATATATATATGGGTGTATATATATATGTGTGTGTATATATATATGTGTGTGTATACATATATATATATATATATATATATATATATATATATATATGGTTAGTGCAAATATAATTGCAGTTTTAAAGGTTAAAATAATTGCAAAATCTGCAACTATGTTTGCACTAACCATATATATATATATATATATATATATATATATATATATACACACACACACACACACACACACACACACACACATACTGCGGATGCCAAAAAAATGTATACACATGACTTGTGTTCATCTTTTGTTATTGGTATATATTATTACAATTTTAATGCAGTTTTTTCCTTTCTTAAAAAGTGTACGCTTTTTTTTGGTACCCTCTGTGTATAGATAGATAGATAGATAGATAGATAGATAGATAGATAGATAGATAGATATTAATTATAAGTAATTGGGTCATGATTATGGAGGCTGAAAAGTCCCACAATTTGCTGTCTGCAAACTGGAGACTCAGAAAAGCCAGTGGTACAGTTTCAGTCTGAGTCTAAAGGCCTGAGAACGAGGACTGCTGATGGTGTAAGTCCTGGTACAAGGGCAGAGAAGTACTGATTACTGGGCTCCAGCTGTCAGACAAAGAGAGGGAGGAAATTCCACCTTTAAATTCTAAACAAGCCACCAATGGATGAATGATACCCACCCTCATTGGAGAGGGCAACCTGCCTTACTCAGTCCACCAACTTAAGTGCTAATGTCTTCAAGAAACTCCCTCATAGATACACCCAGAAATAACTAGATATTGAGGCATCCTGTGGTCCAGTCAAGATGACACCTAAAATTAATCATCATTGCTTCTAACCTCAGAAACTGTGAGATAATAGATTTGTGTTGTTTTAAGCCACTATATGTGTGGTAATTTGTTACTCAGCAATTGAAACCAGTACTCTATACAAACCACTTCTATTCTTTTAAGAATCACTGAGTCTCTGACAGCATAATGGTCAGGAAGAAGAGCTCCTTGTTTTACAGCCTTAATTATCTGGAGAGTCTTCTCTTTCTCTGTCCCTCACTCAATTTTGGCAGTTTCGTGAATCACCAGGTAAATATAACAGAGAACCCCTTACAAATGCAGCATATATAGTACCCCACATCCAGGAAATTGTTGTGCTCAAGCCCTGATTGTAATGGTTGCAGACTTGCACCTCCTGTTAGATGCTTACCCCTACCAGGTCACTTATGCTAAGAACAAAACAGGTATAGAAACCTGAGACCTGCGATGGCAATACCTGCATAGGAAAAACAAAATGAGTCTGAGAAATTTGGAGCTGCAAAACATCCTCTGCATCCCTTAGCAGTAGAAGGACACACTGTCTTCTTATTAGAAGAAACTAGCTTTCCTCTGAAAAAAAAATACTTAATAACTTTACCTGTGAGAGTTGCTTCTCAAGGGGATAATAATTCTCAGCCAGACCTACTTCTTCTCCCGTCAGTGTCTCTAGTTTCATAATTAGAGTTAGGTACCAGTACAGCCCAGGGAGAAAAGTGCAAGCCCTGGTTCAAGAGAAAATAAGCGATACTGAAAGAGTGCCAGGGCTTTGCTCATCTGTTTGGCTGGCAATCTGGAGACCACGGTTAGGAGTGAATTCTAAGGGCATATTATCAAGAAGGACAGAAGGCAGCTAGATCTGGATAAATTATTGCTAAGAACATCTTCAGCTAAGACTGTGGGCACTATAGGGGAGTGTGTTCAAAAGGAGACGTGGCCTTCAGTATGTGCATTCTTTTATGCTGCCAAACCCAGCCCAGCCACCGGGTAGCTGGGGAAATAAATACCCAAATCTCACCCTGCTCTACCTCTTATCTACTATTAGTGGCTCCAACTGGCTGAACACAGTCAGAAGCCAGAAGGCAAGGGATCCCATTGATGCAATTCATAACCATCATTGATCCAGGGCATGAGAAAGGTAGAGAAGGGGAGATAGTATATTTAGAAGTTGAAAGCAGCAGGAAAGGAAAGAGTCACCATTCTGGTAGGGGTAACTGAATGAGTGTCATGAGGGAGACCCTGCTCGCTGCGCCATGTGTTGTGCAGGGTGTCATGCAGGGTCACTGGTCCCACTCCCCATATAAGAACGCAAGATATGGTTAGACCAAAAAGGAACACCCATGGAGCCATAAGTAGGGGAGTCATATCACTATATTCTCTCTGGCGGCATCCGCCTCTCTGCAATCCGCTCTTCTTAGCTCAGCCACCATCTTCTTGCTAGCCCCCACTTTTTCTGCTAGTGTAGCCACGGCAGTTATATTAGTGGCCAATGGCTCACTGGTTACAGCTCACAGCCAACTAGCCACAGCTGATGGCCATCCAATCACAGTTGATGGCCATTTACTACCTGAGCCAGCACCTTTCCATGTGAGGCCGAGAGCCTGGAGACTGCTTTCTGGGGCTCTGTCCCCACACTCCACCCCTACAGGCTCTTGCCTCACAATCTATGCGACAAGCGTCTCCCACGAGGGGCCCTGTATGAGGAGTCTGGAGGTGAATGCAATATCTTGGACACAGCCAGGCTCTCTGGGCACAACCAGGGTTTCTCAGGGCACCACCAAAACTTCTGGGCACAGCCAGACTTCCTGGGCTTCTTAGGGTACCACTAGTCTCCCCAGACACAGCCAGCATTTCTCAGGGCACTGCCACTCTCTCTGGGCACAGCCAGACTTCCTGGACTCAGCCAGGGTTCTCAGGGCACTGCCACTCTCTCTGGGCCTCTCAGGGTAGCAGCTCACATTCAAGGTGCTTACATATTCTTGATGGTGGCCAGTCAAAACACAAAAGCAAACATCCGCCAGTTCCATTACATGGTGGTATGTTTCCAAACAAACAGTCAAACGGTCCATTAAATTAGGGATGGAAGGCAATTCCCCATAGTCCATAGTCATTCGCCAGGTCTGTCCTGGGGGTGAGGGACGAACTTGACCTCACTCTCATCTCTCATGGAGGACTCAGCAAGTGTTTCCTCCTGGGACTACAAGTCCTGCATCCGGGCTGCCTCAGCAAGCACTTCCCAGCCCTCAGGGCCGCAAGGACCTTTGCTTTCTCTAGCCTATGCTGGTTGGGGGACCATCCACGTCTTTCCACTCCTCCACGGGGGTCCAGCTCTCCAGCAGCTGCTCCTCCTGGTCCTCCCAAGACCGAGTGTTCATACACACAAACTGCTCCACCGCCCTTTGCAGAGTTTTGGCTGGCACCGTATGCTGCTCGCTGCACCGTTTGTCGTGAGGGAGACCCTGCTCGCTGCGCCATGTGTCGTGCAGGGTGTCATGCAGGGTCACTGGTCCCGCTCCCCACATAAGAATGCAGGATATGGTGAGGCCAAAAAGGAACACCCATGGAGCCATAAGTAGGGGAGTCATATCACTATATTCTCTCTGGCGGCATCCGCCTCTCTGCAATCCGCTCTTCTTAGCTCAGCCACCATCTTCTTGCTAGCCCCCATTTTTCTGCTAGTGTAGCCACGGCAGTTATATTAGTGGCCAATGGCTCACTGGTTACAGCTGACGGCCAACTAGCCACAGCTGATGGCCATTTACTACCTGAGCCAGCACCTTTCCATGTGAGGCCGGGAGCCTGGAAACTGCTTTCTGGGGCTCTGTCCCCACAATGATTATCAAGATCCTGTAGGGCTGTTCTTACTAAATGGGGGCAGGTAAGAATATGTTAGTCCCCAGTGATCCACTGGGACTCCTCTTGGTACTTATCTTACTAAAGTTTGTGGCAAATGGACAAATGCAGCAACCACAACCTTAGAAGAACACAGGAAGCAACGGCTCAAAGACATCAGGCTTGCGGGTCTGAGCTATCCCCACCCGGAAAAGCCACTTAGATGAGCAGAAGTGCTTGATGACAATGAGGGAAATGTAGACTTAACAATACAGGAAGGAGATGAGGGGTATTAGTTGCAACCCCGAGACCTGATACAGGAGTGGGGGCCACAGTTTATCTCACTAACCTTCCTTTATTAAGATTTCCCCAGAATCCTGGAGTAGCTGTTCTCAGATGGAGTCACCTTATTATACAAGGCAAGTAGATTCAAGTGGTGCAACGTGTGAAGTACATCAGATCCCCTAGTAAACCTCCCACATTCCCCTTCAGCATATCCATACTCTTTTCCCAGCTTTCAAGAGTGTTGCCTGTTTGAAGGCTGAATTCTTCCCTAGAAATTGCCCTCAGGTGAAGAGATCTGCCTTGCCAAGTTTTCTCCCCTTCCATGGAGGCTAACTCATCCATATGGGCTCAGTGACTCATCCATATGGAGCCAAAAAAGGCCCATCCCTCCTGTTTAACTCTGAACATTTCTGAATTATTCTGTTTTTGAATACCCGGTGAAACTGGCTGAGGCTTTGTTGCAACTACATTGCAATTCAACTTCTCTCTCTGCCCCAAATTGCTTCACAAGTGTTGCTCCTGACAGCACTCTCCAATAAATTTTCTGCACGTAAGTCTCTGTCTTAGAGATTGTTTCCTGGGAACCTAACCTTAAAAACACACACACACACACACAAAAAAAATGGATTTGGGAAAGTCAGAGTAGATTATAAGAGGCCATATCATATTGTGTGTTAAATTGCAGCTGCTGTTCCACATTTGGTAAGTTTACTGAAACAAATGGACATAGTCCCGTGTATTTCATATGCAGTCATTTAATTAGAAAATGCTTTTCTCCTCTATTCCAATAAGCAGGGAACACCAACAGCAGTTTTCTTCTACTTGGAAGGGATAGAACTATATATCACCATTTTGTTTTAAACTATAACAATTTGGGTTTTATTCCATAAATTTGACCACAAAGACTTTGGCTATTTTATCATCCCACGGGACATGCTGGTCCATTACAGTGATGGCATGCTGATAAGACTTGATGATCTGGAAATTGCAAGGAACATTGATGGCTTGTTAGGACACTCATATATAAGAGAATGTCCAAGTCAATGAGGTTTCTAGAAGTCATTAATAGTATGAGGCAGGTTATTCTTCCTGGTATTTATTAGGGTTCTGCTAAATACATGGTTAAGAAACCATCAAACCCTCAAATATTGGTAATTAAGGATTGTTTAATGAGGGATCTATTTAGAAAGGTGAAGACAAAGTTAGGAACATCAACAAGGGATGGTGAAAAGCTGTTGGGCCAGCAAGTGTGGGAAGTCTTTTCCATCCCTAGACTGAAGAAACCTAGAGGTGCAAGGTCCATGCCATCTCCTTGTGTAGTTTACTTGTCCCTTTGGCCCTGTCATGCCTGATCCCAGATATACCAGTTTGATAATTTTGATTGTTTTTGGCCCACCTAAACTTGTGGTTCAATGAGGGTCTGACAGAACTTGGCTTCACAATACACATGTTGACAGCATAGTCATTTGATGTCCTGTGATCAGATGCAGTGAGATCCCAGTAGCATGTCACAAGTAGCCCTGCTGACACCTTGATTTTGACTCAGTGAGACCTGTTTCAGACTTCTAGAATTATAGAAGAATAAATCTGTATTTATTTAATCAACTAAATTTGTGGTAATTTGTTACCGCAGCAATAGGAAACTAATACAGGCCAGTTCCATCAGACACCTGAATCACTCATCCTTGATATTTGATTGTAAATATTGAACAATACCTCTGTGACTGCCCACCAATCATGCCCCAAAGCAAGATCGATCCCTTCTAAAGACCTTCTACGTAGCTCTCTGCAGTGTCAGACCCACAGCCTGACACTCCTATCTTTACAGTTCTTTTCAGAGATGCTGGTGTTACCCTCATCATGGTGAAGAGAAGAGCTTCAGAGTTTTGTTTCAGGAATAGAGCTATGGATCAGGCAATAAATTACACAGACACATCTGCTGCATTCTTTATGTCTTTGGAGTTCTTCCTGTACATTACCAGTGTATTCCTGGCCTTTGACCTACATTCAGTATAGACCACCATTGCATTCAGATGTCAGTCAACAGAATGAGCAAATAGTGTTTCTAGTTACTCAACCAAGTACATGGACTCTAGAATCTGCAGTATCTATATTAAAGTCATTTTGATGTAAATTTTATTTCTCTCTCTCTGGTTTGGAAGCCTATGAACTCAATTGCCATAAATATTTTCTATGTTTAATCAATATAAACTAGAAAATACCTTGCAATTGTTTTGGAGAGTGAAACTTCTCCTAAGATTGGCCCCCTGAACCTTGCTGGGACATGACAAGGACCTGTGGTAAAGTAGCTGCCCCAAGGGGTCATTTTACAGTCTTCAAACAAGGCAGGACTTCATCATGCAGAATCCAAGGAATTGCTTCTTCTGTCTAGAAAGATTCAATGGAGATTTTTAATTTGGGGCATTTTGAACGATTCAAGTGTACCTTAACGTACCCACTCAAGTTTTCTGCCTCTCACTCTTTTTCAAGCAGTGCCTATTATTTCACATAAGAGAATTTGTGAGTTTAAATTCAAATCGTGTTTTTAAAAAGCAACGCATATGGTTGTTTAAACTAAAACAACAGGCCCCAAATGAAGCCCCTTATGTTAAGCCCCATGTCCGCAAACTGAGACTTAGCTTAATTACACCTTAGTTTCAACTCTCCCAGAAATGGAATTTTAAGCCAGTCAATTAGGAATCCCCTGCCCAGCACTAGTTAGTTAATCTGCCTGATGGACCTCTGCCATCCTCTAAAGGAAAGGGACCTTGCAGTAACCAATCCGCGTTTTTTTGCCTAGCCTAACTTCCTGGTTCCTGCTCCCTTCTGCCTACAGACATCATTTTGTGCAGCTCCTCGGAGCTCCTTTTTATCTGTCAGACTGGATGCTGCTTGATTCATGAAGCGCTGAAAGCCAGTAAGACCTTTAAAATTCCTGAGTTGAATTTCGTTTGCTAACATGATCAATAAGGTCATATGATTTTCACCTCTGTTGGTTCTGCAGGTCTGTGGGTCCAAACCATTTTCTTAGGACAATCACAGAAACTTCTCTGCTTGTCTGACAGTGCTGTATTAAGAGAATTTAAAATGTTGAACCTAACCTTGTGTTCTTTACACGCCCCAGCGCAGTTATAAGCAGCAGCACTGTCTGCTTATCCTTCCCCACGGCCCTAAGGCAGCGTCAGCCTGTCCTCCAGGCCTTGTCTGCGCTGGGCATGTTATTCAAAGTGCGCACTAATGGTAAAGACATTCTACCAGCGTTGCGTGAAATAGACCACTGGATCCCATCTTCTATTTCTGTTTCCAAAGCAGTTTTTTTTCTGGTTCTGATGTAGCAATATTTTCCTGTGTTTCCCCAAGTGATGTAGGTGATGTTGGATCTGCCGGCAGTTTCTGGGTGCGGGCCGGGATCGTGTCTCGTGAAGCCGAAGAACGGAAACACGGACCAGGAGACGCAAAGAGTTTTAAAAGGAGGACAGTTTATTAGAGGCAGGAGAAGAGGTTGCAGCTCCCGAGCAGGAGGGGGTCCCAAATGGGGGGTGCCCCCTGACTGAGGCAAAAGCTCTTACTTTTCTACCTTCCCTTGCCTGCTTGGGGAAGGGGTACTGTTTGAAGAAGGGAACTTGTTTGAAGAAGGGAACTGGCGCCTTCTAATGAAATTTGTCTACCAGGTTTGTTCTGCTTGCCCACCCTAAAAGATTTAGCAAAGTAACCCACTCCTATCTATCAGATCTGCTCCATTTATCAGGCCAAAATGAATTCTATGATTACCCTCAAGGCCTTGTTACATTATGTCCTGGAGCGAAGGAGTGATTTCAAAACATGAAGTTTTAGGATATGGCTGTCTTTTCTTTATTTTACCAGGGACCTCCCTGTCTACCTAGCAATCATACTAACGAACCTGTCTCAGTTCAACAGGGCCAGAGAAGCAATATCAGCTTCTCGTGTCAGTAAAGGCCTGTTCCCTGCAGTCACTCCTGGGAATTATAGGTTAAGGACCTCAGTTGCAAGCAACGCAATCCACTATTTAGTTTACAGGGGATATATTAATTAATGTGCAATAGCTCATTTGGGAGAGAAGGAGAAATTGGCTTGGGACTAAATGTCCACATAGAATGCCTAAAGTCCCCACAGAGGGTGCCTGCTGAAAAATTTCTGCTTCTGCCTCTCCTGCTGCTGGTGCCGCCATCACAGATGACAGGTCCTGAATGCCAGGAGCTCAACTATTCTGATGCCATTTTTGTATCATGGGTTGGACATCACGATCCCTAAAAAACAGGCCTACCACCATCCTTATCAGCAAATAGGTGTGTCTACAGAACCAACTTCCTCCCTCTGCTCCCTTCCAACTCAAACCCCACACTAGTACACCTGACCACAGGAGCTCAAGTCCACCTGTGTTACAGCTACAAGGCGTACAGATTGAATTATGTTCATGGCATGGAATGTTGACATAATAACATGGGAATATACTCCAACATAGAAGGGCTTTCCAAAGGATGATATATGTCTTCAAATATTAAAACATAAAATAAGAACTCCACTACATCTTACAACATGAAAAACATTTATAATATGGTGTTAGTTCTAAGAAATCAGAGTATACCACAATGCACAGGCTTAACTTATTTGCTTATTTGTGTGCTTATTGTTTGTTTCTTCCATCGATAGTGTAAGCTTCAGGTCCAGCTAGGAAAGAGTCTAAACCATAATAAATATTCAGAAAATATTGAATGGATTAAAAAATAATAAATACATACCATCTAGCTAGGCTTCTTGGTATATGGCCTGCCATATTACACACCAATGAGTGCAAGGTTTACTATTTCTTTTTTTTTTTTTTTAGATTTTAATACAGTTCCTGAAATATATTATAGTAGCTACTCAATTAATTGTAATTATTACTCTGAAGTAGAACAAATACCATTGTTTTCCCATTGTTAATGGAGACACGTGATTTTGGTGTTAAAAATGCAAATTCTGCAGTCAGTGTTTTTGTACTGCCAGTATGGTTTCATCTCCTACAAGCTGGGTGGCCCTGAACAAGTTACTCCACCTCTCGGTGCCTCAGTTTCTTTATCTATGAAATGGGGGGTAATAGTAATAATAATAACATCTACTTCATAAAATTCTGGTGATTTGTAAAAATTAAACGTAAAGACCCTAAAACCATGTCTGTCATGTGGTAGGCATTCAACTGCTATTTATTGTTTTTACAAATGGCCATTTCATTCAAACATCAAATATGGAGATGTGGTTCCTGAAGTTGTAGGATCCTTGCTTCTCCTGCTTAGTTTTCTTCTCTGGTATTTCTCTAAATGTACAGAATACACAAAGGTCCATTAACGAATCTGCCCCTGAATCATTAGCTGCTGGAGGGCAATTATTAAGTCTTATTCATCTTTGTTCTTCTAAAGCCTGTGTTAGATACAGTACCTAACTCCCAGCCTAGTACAGTAGCCAACACCAAGTACCTAACACATGCAGCAAAATGATTTGCAGCTTTACCTGAGTCATGCTCGGATAAAGGAGTCATACATATCGTTCTTACCCCATCTATGTTGGTTAAATATAAGAATTTTGTGGGTTTTCTGAGAGAGTGTTTGGTTTGGTATAAGATAAGGAAATGAGCATGAGTTTCTCTGAAACTTAGATATCTCATACAAAGGAGAATAAAGAAACCAAGAAACAATAATGATAAATATGACGCAGAAAGAATGGCAAAGAAACATAGTCAGAAAATGTAGCCGCCCATCCCTGCACAGACTGGTAACAAAGAAAGCACATAGATTGACTACAGGGTGGAGAAGTGTTTGTTAAAGGAGAATGGGAAAAAAAAGAAAAACAACAAAGGTATTTTTGCTGTTAATGAGATGTTTACAGAACATGTGCCTCAGAGTTTTGCAAACAATACGATTACACACACCCTTTGTAATGTATAAATGAACAGTAGATTTGGACAGAATTTTATGAAAATTCCTCAGATACGTATACCTTCTGGCTGCTGGGGCTTATTTTAAAGTGGCGTGCCAAGTAGAAAATGTAACAAGAATTACTAAGATCAAACGTGGGGGGAAAATACTAAGAAAGGAGGTGTCAGAGTGTTTGTTCTGGGGGAGGCAGATCTAGATCAGTAGATAAGAATGTGGGCTCTGGAGCCTGACTACCTAGGTTTTTATATCAGCTTTTATATGTATGATTTTGGACAAGTGATCTTTATTTTTCATCTCAAAGATGATGATAATGGGCATGTGAGTTGTTGGGGAAATAAAAGATAATAGTTCTTGGAAAGCGTTTAAGATATTGCTTGGCAATAGTCACTGCTCAACACATGGTAAATGCTGTGATTATTTCCGAACAAAATATGAACCTCTTTCAAACTTTCTTTGGAATTTCAGTAATACTAATAACTAGTATACTGTCATTTTAAGAAGTATTTTCCAATCTAAACTGGAATGCAATTGTCTCCTTTGTCCAGGAGAATTATACAGCCACTCTCATGGAAAGATGTGGTACACTTAGGTAGGGAAGGAGTCTTCTGTTGAGCAAACTGAAAACCCAGGTTTTTCTTAGCTCCTTACTTTCCATCCATCCCATGTAAAGACATTGTTTCTTGTCACTAAAACTTATTTTCACACCTCCAAGTGTCCAGTGTTTCAGTTTGGGTGGGGCTTCCATGACTCTATAGCTTTGAATTTGTAAGTCCAGCCTTGCAGATTTCACATTGACCCACTTGATCTTGAATAGGTAAATCAAAAAATACTAACTATACATGTGTGAGTCTACTATACCTGGACCCTCTTTTCTGCGGCCCTGAATTGTCGTCCGTCTCTATTGCCAATATCACTGTCTTGATTTCTGTATGGTAAATCTTTATAGTAAATCTTGAAATCTGAAAATGTAATGCCTCAAAAAGTTTTTTTTAAGATAGTTATGAAAAGGGAATCAAATATATGGTGATGGAAAGAGAACTGAGTCTGGGTGGTGAACACACAATGTGATTTATAGATGACGTAATACAGAATTGTACACCTGAAATCTATGTAACTTTACTAACAATTGTCACCACAATAAACTTTAATTAACAAAATAAAAAATAATAATAAAAAAGATAGTTATGACTATCCTTGGCCTTTGGCATTTCCATATAACTTTTAGGATAAGCTTGTAATTTCCATTAAAAAAATTCTCATTGGAATCTTGATTAGTATTGTGGTAAATCTATAACTCATTTTGATGAGACATTTCAACTGAAAAATAATGAGTCTTCCAGTTAATGAATACAGCATATTTCTTTATTATGTAGGTCTTCTTTAATTTAATTAGTAAGATTTCATATCCTTTAATGTAGATGTTCGCACATCTTTCATTAACTTTATTAGTCAGTATTATGAGATGCCACATGCTTTTAAATTATTATATTTTAATTTTATTTTCCAATTATTTGTTGCTAGCATATACAAATACAGAGGGCACCAAAAAAAAGTATACACATTTTAAGAAAGGAAAACTGTATGAAAATTGTAATACTCAATATATACCAATAACAAAAGATGAATACAAGTCACGTTTGACATCTGCAGTTACAAGAGGTGCTCAAAGTGGTTATCATCAATGTGCAGAAACTTCTGATTACGGCGAACTACTGCTTGGGCAACGTTGACCAAAGTGTCCACTTGTATACATTTTTTTGACAACCCTGGTATAATTGAATTCAAAATTGACCTTGTATTCTATGACCTTGCTAAATTGACATGTTAATTTTAGGATTTTGTTGTTGTTGTTGTGTGTGTGTATGTATTAAGATTTTCTACCTATATAATCACATTATCTTCAAATAAAGATAAGTTTGCTTCTTTCCAATATTTATAGTTTTTATTATTTTTTTCTTGCCACGTGGCACTGACTAGCATCTACAGGACAGTGTTGAAAATATGTGGAGAGAGGGGAAATTGGTCATTAATTAACCATTAAATATGAAGTTGTATGCAGGTTTTTTTCATAGGCTTCTGTGATCAAGTGGAATAAGGTCTCTTCTATTTCTAGTTTAATAATTTTTATCATGCGTGGATGTTGAATTATATCAAATTTGTCATTGACATCTAATAAAATAGTCATTATTTTTCTTTATTTTGTTAATTTGATAAACTGTATTGATTAATTTTAAAATGTTGAACCATACGTGCATTCCTGGAAAAATCCAACTTGTTCATATAGTATCTTTTTAAAATACTGCTGGATCCTACTTACAAATATATTTTTGAGCATTTATGCATCTATGTTTTATATATATATATATATATTCATGATTATATTTGTCTGTCATTTTCTTCTCCTATAATGACCTTAACAGGTTTTAGTATTAAGGTTTTACTGGCTTCCTAAAATGATGTAAGATTGTCTGGACGGTTTTTTCCTGCAGGCACCGCCGCTAGGAGCTTTCCATCCCCCTCCTCCTCCGATATCTTATGGGAGAAATTTCCTGCAAACACAGCAGTTAGAGTCTTTCCCGTCAAAACAGTGTTGAGCCATCACAGCTGTTAGGGTTGGACCTCCCCAGCACCCCAGCCAGATTTAACCAATCCCTAGCGTCGCAATAGCAATGGCGCAAAACCCCCCAAACCCGGAGGCCTAACCCTACAAAACGAAGTGCCCGACCCTGGTAAGTGCTCAGTCTTTGGGAACAATCCACTGATCCCGCCAGCATAATAAAGCTGTGATCTCCCTGAGCTCTGCGTGCCGCTGGAGTCTCTTGGTTCTCGCCGCTTTTCTGCAACATTTTGGTTCCCTGACCGGGAAACCCAACCGCGCTGGCCCCTTGCGCCACCGGTGTGGGGTGAGAGGCGGGCCACGGAGCCACGGGAGGCCTGAGAAGGGTGTAGGCGCGCCCCGTGGATTTTGGCGGACCCGGAACCGGACCTTCCCGGGCAGCCGTGGCCCGTGCCTCCCCAGCTGGACCCGCTGAGAGGGACCAGGGACAACCAGCTGGATCCTCCTCCCGTCAGACCAGGTAAGCCTCGGGGCCGTTGTCCGAGTCAGTCTTTTCCCATGTGACGGAAGGGGAGCCTGATCACCTCCTTGTAGGTTCTTATAACCTACCCAGGCAGGGACGCCCATGGGAGGGTGTCAGCCCGGTGTGTGAGTGACTGACTGTGTGCCTGAATGTTTGATTCCACTGCTTTTGCTATGGAAACCTGAGTAGGCTTCACCCTGATTCTCGCAGAGCGTCATTTGGCATAACGGTGATTCACTCCACAGAGTGGCCTGGTCTGTAAATTGTTCTGTACACTGCAGCCAAAGATGCTCCTAAGTTCCCGCGAGGGTCGCGAGCAGGGCAGCACCTGAGTAAATCCCCCTCCCCACCGTCTGCGATATCGTACACTATGAGAGGGAAGCAAAGTAAGCCTGCAGTCCTAGACTGCATATTAAAGAATTTTAAGAAGGGTTATGGAGGAGATTATGGAGTCTGCATGACCCCAGGAAAGTTAAGAACCCTCTGTGAATTGGAATGGCCCACTTTTAACATCAGTTGACAGCAGAGGGAACCCTAGACCTGGCCGTCGTCCGGCACGTTTATATTGTGGTGACCAACAATCCTGGTCACCCGGATCAGTTTCCATACATTGATTCCTGGTTGGAAATTGCCAGGACCCTTCCACCTTGGGTACGGGTCTGCTCTAGTAAAAAGGGACAGTGCAGGATTCTCGTAACCCAGGCTCTGAAAGGAACTCCCAACGCCCCTCTGACAAAGACTATATACCAAGGGGACCATGAGGAGGAGCTGCAAATCCTGCCGCCACCATACCTCCCACCAGTCCTGCCAACCGCTCCGGATGCAATTCCAGACACCCCGCTGCCCTCTGTTTCCCTGCTGGCCGCTCAACCTGAGGGTCAGCCCGCTGAGCCCACACCCCCGCCAGCCGCTCAACCCGAGGGTCAGCCTGCAGAGCCCACACCCCAAGATTTCACCCGCCGCCTTCAGCTGCTAAACATCCCAGCTCTCCAGATGCCGCTCCGTGAAACCCGAGGGCCCAACCTTATCACCCGGACGGGACTCCCCTTCCTGGCCGACCTATAATCTACTACCAGACCTTTACCACCACTGACCTCCTGAACTGGAAACATCACACCCCAGCCTACGCAGAAAAGCCCCAAGCTATGATTGACCTCATGGACTCCATCTTCCAAACACACTGGCCTACCTGGGAAGACTGTCAACAGCTCCTTCGCTCCCTCTTTAACACCAAGGAGAGGGGGAGAATCCTACAAGAACCTCGGAATTGGCTCGAAGAGATGGCTCCAGGAGGCGTCATGGACACGGGGAGATGGGCTAACGAGGCTGCTCCTGACACCCGGCCCGACTGGGACTTCAACACGGAAGAAGGTAGAGGTGCTATCAGGAGGTATCAAGAGGCCATTCTGCTGGGCCTCTGACAAGGGGCGAAAGAACCAACTAACATGTCAAAGGCAGCTGACGTAACTCAAGACAGTGAAGAAACGCCCGGAGACTTCTACGAAAGACTTTGCGAAGCTTTCTGCATATACAACCCTTTTGACCAAGAGGCACCAGAAAATCAGCGAATGGTAAATGCGGCTTTTGTTGCACAGTCGGCCTCCGACATCTGCTGAAAACTCCAAAAACTTGAAGGCTTTGCCAGGATGAATATCACCCAACTGGTAGAGGTGGCTAACAAAGTATTCCGCAACTGCAACAACGTAGCCAAGTGAGAAGCTGATAAGAGGATGAGACAGAAAGTAACTCTATTAGCAGCAGCACTCCAACAAAACACCAACCAAAGAAAGACTGTGGGGCAGAGGAGAAATCCGACGCAGCCTCGTGGGACACTCAAAAAGGATCAATGTGCCTATTGCAAGGAGATGGGGCACTGGAAAAATGAATGCCCCAATCGGCGACAGCCTCAACCCAGAAGCCATCCGCGGCCTACCCCTCCTAGTGAGAAAGAACCTGAGTTCATCAGCCTGGCCGGCATAGACTCTGATTGATGGGGACCGGGCTCTCTACTGCTAGGCCCCCGCGAGCCCACGGTTGACTTAGACATAGGGGGCCAGAAGATTACCTTTATGGTAGACACAGGAGCAGAACACTCAGTGGTTACTTCCCCAGTGGCTCCCCTTACTAATCAGACTATAACCGTCATGGGGGCCACCGGAGACCAGGCAGTAAGTCAGCCTTTCTGCTGGTCTCGAACCTGCAAATAGGAGGCCACGTCGTCTCCCATGAGTTCTTATATGTACCTGAGTGCCCGATCCCACTGCTTGGGAGAGACTTACTCACTAAGGGGCATGGATTTCCTTCGAGCAATCCAGCCAAACAACCATGACCTTGAGCCCTGCCGAGCCATAACTCATCCTATCCCTCAACCTCCCCACCCAGGGACAAAGAATGGAGATTATTTGAATCAGAGGCCGCTGGAACAAACCCTGAGTACTACCGAACTAAGGTACCAGGGGTATGGGCAGAAAACCATCCTCCCGGACTTGCCAGCAAACGGACCCCTGTCATAATTGAACTAAAGGCTGGCGCCCAGCCACAACGGCTTTGACAATACCCGATTTCCAGGGAAGCTCAAATAGGCATTCAGACACATCTTGAACGGATGAAAGATGCTGGCATCCTTGTTGAGTGTCAGTCCCCCTGGAACACACCACTACTCCCCGTCAAGAAGCCAAATGGTGAATATCGCCCAGTTCAGGACCTCTGTGCATTGAATCAAGTAACTCAGTCTTTGCATCCAGTAGTTCCCAATCCCTACACCCTTCTCAGCCAGGTCCCACCGGAGGCCGCCTGGTTCACGTGCCTGGATCTTAAGGGTGCCTTCTTCTGCATTCAACTAGCCCCAATAAACCAACCCATCTTTGCCTTTGAGTGGACTGACCCTAATTCAGGGCGTCAAATGCAGCTCACCTGGACGAGGCTTTCACAAGGGTTTAAGAACTCCCCCACGCTATTCAGTGAGGTCCTGGCTTCTGACCTTGCGAGTTTCCCACAAAAACAAGTCAATTGCACTCTCTTACAATATGTAGATGATCTCCTCATTGCCTGCCCGACCAGAAAGGCCTGCCACCGAGCCACAATTGCCCTCTTACAACATCTGGCCAACAAAGGGTACCGGGTGTTCTGGAAAAAGGCTCAGCTCTGCAGACAGGAAGTCAAATATTTTGGCTTCATAATCACCCAAGGAAAATGGGCCCTCAGCACAGAGCGAAAAGCAGTTATCACCAACTCCCCACAGCCCACCACTAGGCAAGCCCTATGTGAATTTTTTGGGGCAGCTGGATTCTGTCGGATCTGGATCCCTGGGTTCTCGGCCATAGCCCGACCACTTTATGAGGCACTCACAGGACAGGACAAGCAACCCCTAAAATGGGGAGAGACACAGGAAAAGGCCTTCAAAGAACTCAGAGACTTGCTCGGGAGAGCCCCATCTTTAGGTCTACCCGACATGGAAAAACCTTTTTGCTTATTTGTCCATGAAAAAGACAAAACTGCATTAGGACTCCTAACCCAGACAGTTGGACCCTGGATGAGGCCTATTGCTTACCTGTCCAAAAGACTGCACCCGGTTGCTTCCGGGTGGCCCCCATGCCTGCGGGCCTTAGCCACTACAGTACTCCTCGTCCAGGAAGCTGAAAAGCTCACCCTCGGACCACAATTCACAGTCAAGTTTCCCCATTCTGTAATTACGCTCATGAACTGTCAGGGTCCACGATGGCTCTCCAACGCCAGGCTCACCCAATACCAGGGGCTCCTTCTGGAAAATCCTCGCATAAGCCTCCAGACTGTTCAAGCCTTAAACCCAGCAACCTTCCTCCCCACAGCCGAAGGCGAGCCTGAACACAACTGCCTAGAAGTCATTACTGAGGTCCATGCCACACGACCAGACCTACAAGACTCCCCTCTGCAGGACGCAGAGGTTATACTCTATACTGAGGGCAGCAGTTTCCTACAGGGTGAGCTACGTAGAGCTGGCTATGCTGTAACTACTGCCTCGGAGGTTCTGGAGGCAAAGGGACTTCCAGCCAGGTGGTCAGCACAATGAGCCGAACTCTGGGCTCTCATACTGGTACTGTAGCTCTCAAAAGACAAAAGGGCTAACATTTACACAGACTCCAGGTATGCTTTTGCGACCATGCACATACACGGGGCCATCTACAAAGAACGTGGCCTCCTAATGTCTGAAGGAAAAACCATCAAAAACAAAAGCGAGATCCTACAGCTACTAGAAGCTGTCTGGGCACCCCAGGGCCTAGCTATTATCCACTGCCGAGAGCACCAGAAAGGGAACGATGAGCCGGCTACTAGCAATCACCTCACCAATCACGCTGCAAAGGTGGCTGCCCAGGACACAGACACAGCCATCATTGCTTCCACCACCCCAGCCTCGCCAAGCCCTACCTACACCACAGCAGAAGACAGCTGGGCACAGAATGAGGGGGCCACCTGGCACCCTCAAGTTTGGTGGATACTGTGTGATGGCCACTTATTCATATTGGCTGCCCTCGTTCCCCTCATCATTTCGGAACACCACTCTACTTCCCACCTAGGGAAGACTGGACTTAAAAAGCTGCTACCCAAAAACTTCTATATAGCCAGACTCACAGCCCTATGCTGCTCTATTATGGAGCGCTGTGCCACCTGTGCTGAGCACAATCCCAAGACAGGACCGACCCCACCACCTGGGGTCCAACAAATGGGATCTACCCCTTTTGAGGATATCGAGGTAGACTTCACAGAAATAACCCCTCACTGAGGGACAAAATACCTTCTTGTCCTAGTCTGCACCTTCTCGGGCTGGGTAGAGGCCTTTCCCACCCGAACTGAAAAAGCCAGAGAAGTCACCAACGTTCTCCTCCGCAAAATCATCCCACAGTATGGGCTTCCCCTCACCATTCACAGCGACAACGGACCAGCCTTGTCTTAGATGTGCTACAAACTCTGGCCTCGGCCCTCAATGTCTCCTGGAAGCTTCACACAGCCTACCGGCCTCAGAGTTCAGGGAAAGAAGAGCACATGAACTGTATCCTCAAAGAAACATTGTCTAAGTTATGCCAAGAAACCTCCCTGGGATGGACGGATCTACTCCCCTTAGCCATCCTCTGCTCCCAGTGTACTCCTTGAAAGGATGGTTTCTCCCCATTTGAAATTCTCTATGGCCGGCCTCCCCCGTTGCTATCATCCATCCCAGGCAGCCTCAGAGTAGTAGACTCCCACCTCCAAGATCAGCCTATTGCCCTAGGAAAGATCCTTACGAGCCTGCACTCACATCTACTAGAAAGAATTCCTATCTCATTAGGAACCCCTGTCCATCCCCACCTTCCAGGTTACAGGGTCTGGGTAAAAGATTAGAGACGTGAGCCCCTCCGCCCAAAATGGATGGGCCCACACACAGTAATCCGTGTCACCCCCACTGCTGTTAAGGTCTCTGGAATCACACCGTGGAGTCACCACTCTCGCTTCAAGCGAGCAGAGTCGGACCAGCCTGCCTGGACTTCTCATCCAGTGCCCGATGAGCCACTGAAGACCACGCTTAAAAAAACCACCTGAATGCCAGTTCTCATCTGCTCCTCCCTAACCATCTCAACCCTCTGTCTACTGATTCTTTTAGCCTCTTTTCTTCTTATCTCTCTGACCCCATCTCATTGGACCCCAGCCCAAAGAAGCCTCCTCCTGTTTGGGTTTCTACTATGGATCTTTCCCCTATTCACGCTCACTTGCTTATGGCCCTCTGCCTCTTAGGCCTATTCTACCCTTCACTGAGCACCCCAACCCAGCAGACATGTACCTGCCGCGGGTCCCCTTTCTACCCGACTTTAAGATCCTCCTTTTTCTCCTATGACTCCATGACCCCGGATTGTTACCACGGCATCTTGCCTTTCCTCTGCATAAAGGACAGTAAGACCTACAGGACTGCCCTTGCTACACAGCCCTCCTCGAACAACTGCAGGTTTTATGGTTAAGGGTACCTCTGCTGGAACAACCCTGTCTGCACACCAGATGGCTCAAAATGTCCCTGCACCCGGGGGTCCGGGACAAGCGCCCACTTCCAATTCTTTACTCTCATGCCCCAGGAATGCTACCAGGGAACCACGCCGTCCACCTGCAAGAAATCCAGCCGCACCTATTGGACCGCCACGCTGACTCAGACCTTCCAGTCCCTCTGTAATTCCTTCCCCCGAGGGCCTGTCTGCTGGTCCTACCTGGCCCAAGCCGGGTCCTCCAATGGTGGAGGTGCCCAAGACACTGCCCTCCACAAAGTTGCAGCAACCTGGATTGCTGCAATAGCTCGGGCCACTCCGCCCTGGCCCTGCTACGGGCGCCTTAACCTAACCTCTTTACACCGGCCACCACTCCTTAGCTCCCCGGACTTCACTCAACACCTCCTCAATACATCTTACCAGCTTAGGCTCAACTCCACTTCTCTCCGTATCGGTTCCCCCTGTTGGATTTGTCTGCCCCTTATCCGTTCAGCTTTCTTTGGAATACCCGTTCCGCCCAACTGGCCCCTCCGCAATTCCACCAACACTTCCGCCTCAATAGTCACCGAACCCATGGGGGATCCCATCCCGCTGGCTTCGCTGGCTCCGGGCACAAACCTCACCTGTTACCTACCCCCTGGCCTCACTCAGGCTCCCGATCCCCGCTGCCAGAGCTTTTCTGCACCTTTGCCCTTCTGCACTCCTCCCGGCATATTTCTCTTCTGTGACGGAGGCTACCCGTACAGGTGTCGGGACGCACATCACAATGGAAGTGGCTGCATCCTCATTTTCATTTCCCCTTCTGCCGCCATTTTTACTGATGGTGAATTCAAGTCGCAGGTCTTTCCTTCCCTTCGCACCCATTGGGCAGCTTTCATCCCTTTCCTCATAGGTGCTGGCAACTTTACAGGGGTCGCCGCTGGTGCCTCCGGCCTTGGGACTCCCATCGACTTTTACTACAAACTTTCTCAAGAAATCAATGATGACATGGAGCGGGTCACAGAGTCACTCACATCACTCCAGATCCAACTCTCCAGCCTGGCGGCAGTTGCCCTCCAGAACCGGCGAGCCCTAGACCTGCTCACGGCTGAAAAGGGTGGGACCTGTCTCTTCCTCCAAGAAGAATGTTGCTACTTCATAAACCAGTCTGGGATCCTCGCCACCAAGGTCTGTGAGCTCCGGGATCACATATAGAACCGCCGTGAGGCGATCACCTCCTGGGGGTTTGGCTCTCAGTCCTGGACTTCCTGGCTCCTCCCTTTGGCGGGTCCCTTACTCTCCATTTTTCTCCTTGCCACCATTGGCCTGTGCAGCTTCAATGCCCTTGTCCACTTCATCAAAAATACCATCTCCCATCTGAACACAGCCCGCATCCTAGCCCTACGGGGCTACTGCCCTCTCAGTTTAAATGATGATCTTCAGGGTTCCCCTTCCAATCCTCAACAGGGGGAACATGTCGGGATGGTTTTTCCTGCGGGTACCGCCGCTAGGAGCTTTCCATCCCCCTCCTCCTCTTCCGATACCTTATCAGAGCAATTTCCTGCAAACACAGCAGTTAGAGGCTTTCCCATCAAAACAGTGTTGAGCGATCACAGCTGTTAGGGATGGACCTTCCCAGCACCCCGGCCAGATTTAGCCAATCCCTAGTGTCGCAATAGCAATGGCACAAATTCCCCCAAACCCGGAGGCCTAACCCTATAAAACAAAGCGCCCCAACCCGGTAAGTGCTCAGTCTTTGGGAACAATCCTGCTGAGCCTACCAGCGTAATAAAGCTGTGTTCTCCCTGATCTCTGCGTGCCGCTTGAGTCTCTTGGTCCTCGCCGCTTTTCCGCAACAAGATATTTGTACTATTCTATTTCCCAAAAGTGTTTGTGTAGGTTTGGTGTTTTTCTTCCTGAAATTTTTTTATTGAATTCATCTGTAAAATCATGTGAACCTATAATTTATTTATGGTAAAAAATTTTAAATAAATTCAATTTCTTTAACAGATATAGGGATATTTAAATATTCTATTTCTTCTTAAATCACTTTGAATGATTTGTGTTTTCAATAAATTTTTCAATTTCATCTAAGTTGTCAAATTTATTAGCATGAGGTTACATATATTAGCCCCTATTGTACTTTTATAGATTTTAGAATCTCTAGCTTTTAGTAATTTCTATTTTCCTTCTTTTGGGGCAATCAATCAAAAATATTCTTCAGTGGTTTTTTTTTCCCTTAACCTTTTCAAAGAACCAACTTTTGGCTTTGTTGATTTGCTTTACCATGGGACTGTTTTCTATTTCATATCATTTCTTCTCATATTGCCATTATTTCCTTTTTTCTACTTACTTTAGGTTTAGTTTGCTTTTTTGAATGTCTTGAGATGGAAGCTCAGAACATTTAGTCTTTTAATACATCATTTAATGTTATAATTTTTCCTCTAAGCACTATTTTAGCCGAATCTCCAAAAATTTCCAGTATCATTCAGATTAAAATATTGTTTGATTTCCTTTGTTATTCTCCTTTGAACCACATGGGATTTAGGAATGTATTGCTTAATTTTCAAATATTTGGGAGTTTTCTAGATAGTTGGTTATTACTGATTTCACCAGAACTTCATTGAGGTCATAGAACATACTGTAAGTTGTTTCAATATTTTGAAACGTATTAAGGCTCTTTTTATGATACAGCATATTATCAGTCTCAGTGAAATGTCCACATTCACTTGAAAATAATATTAATACATATCCTGTGTTTGTTAGCTATCTTGCTTTATAAATGTCAATTAGATCAAGTTTGATAGTGTTCATTTTTCATATTATTATAATGTTTATAATGTTTTTGTCTTCATGTTCTATCAATTACTGAAGCAGAGATGTTAAAATCTTGCATTATGAGTATATCTTTTACTTATCCTTATATTTTAAACTGTCTGTGTCCTTATTTTTTATTTTTTTGTGAATAGCGTACAGTTGGTACTTTTCTTTTTGTCCTGTGTTTATCTTTAACATTTTATTGGAGTGTTTAGTCAATGTATTGGTAATATAATCACTGATGAGTTTAAGGTGTGTTTTTTTTTCTATCGGTCCCATATATTCTTTCTTCGTTCCTCCTGTTCTGCATTCTTTTGGATTCACTGTAATTTTTTTCTTTAGTATTGTTTATTATCTCCTATATTATCTGCATACTGTGCTCCAGGAATCAATTGGATAAGACTGGTATAGGTGAGGGAGGCCTGAATGCCATTAGTCAAGGACAAAATTTTCCCCAGCAGGTAGGTTTGAACAAAGAAACTATGAAACTCTTGTTTAATTTTAACTTTTTGTCCATCTTACACTAAAAATTATCAGCCACCTGTTATATTTATCTAGTTTACATTTTCACACATACATAATTCACATAGTAACCCTGGAAAATGAGCCAGATAAGGGTCTCTGGTAGCCTTATGGACTAAAGAAAAATATGGTGAAGACAAGATTAAAATTAAAATAATACTAATCACAAAATATGTGTAAGTATATATAGCAGAATTTTCACTGCTTTCCTTAGTACAACTGTGATCATTTTTCTTTTGAAGTATCAAATGTCACATTAACAAAACAAGACTTTATTTTGAAACTCTTCTTTTCCTGGTGCCCTCCGTATTGTGACATGTGACAAACCTCCATATTGTCTATACATCTCTGTCTGGGGGGTGGTTTTATTTCCACTTACCAAATAAATAAACTAAAGATCTGAGCAATTTTCATCTGCCCAAGATCACACAGTTAGTAAGTGGCAGAATAAGGATTGAAACCTAAGTAATTCAGTAATTTGAGATTAAATTCACTGGTGTTTTACTTTATTTTTCAGTTTTTGCTACAAATTTGCTTGGGTGGTTCGTTGGTTGGTTGATTTCTTCCCTTCATTTTACACTGCAAGTACCTGGAACTCATCTCACCATTGAGTTCTACCCCATCTTTGGACATCTCCCAAACTCTACTTTTCTGATTATATGAGCAGTACATTTTTGGCCCCAATGGACACCTCCCATTAACTCCCTTGATTTGCAGAATTTAGCAGATCCTTCCTGTGAAACCAAACAATGAGCTCTTCTGGATTTTTAAGCTTCATTTTAACATGGTTCTTTATATTCATTTCTGGCAGTAGCAAAGATTATAAGGGGACAAATGAGGGCTGAAATGACTAGTTAAAGTAGCATGAAAAACTGGTTCAGCTCTTACAAAAAAGGAGCTCTCTAATTTATTGTCTACTTGTGTTCTAAGGAATCAGCCTTAACTAGATCTCCAGGTAGCCTCTCAACACTGTTTTCAATTTGATCTCAATGTTAGCAAATTGACTGTGAAAATTGTGATCAAGTACTCAAAGTCTTGAGGTCAATATTCAAAAGGTATCATGTAATATCAGTAAGAGAGAGGAAGGGAGGATTCCATCAGGTCTAAAGGTCTTCAGAGTTAAATAAATAAATGTTATATATCTTAAGAGCCAAAGAAACACACAGTTTGACTAACTCTCTGAATTATGGTATAACTTCTGGGGTGGGAGGGGGTCTTTCTCAAATAATTAGTCCCTGTATAATTAACTCTGTCTTGGGGACTTCCTGTTGACCTCCTTTGAGTAATGGAATTATTAATGCAGCCACTACAAATAGGGTCAGTTATAACCCAGTAGGGTCAGAGAAAAGCATCAGTCATATCTTGCCTGAAATCTCTGAACATTAAAAAACTCACCAAGTAGGGAAGGCACCCCATAAAATTATATAGAAAAGTAATTCCCAAATTGTGTGGAATGCTATAACTGTTTCCTTAGTGGATACATATCTTTCAATAGTGGGAAGACTTAAAACTAAACATAGAATATATTTGTGAGATCTAATCTGTGGTATTAATATGGGAGAGCTCCCTCTCTACAAAAGATTTAAGTCTCCCTCACTATAGAAATTTTAAGTCTCCTTTTCCTTAGTTTCTTAGCTCCTTAGCACCTGACTTTGATTACTCTTCTAATCAGTTTCTGAGTCCTAGACTAAAGATTGCTCCTGGCCTAATTCACAGAAAGTCTCTCAGATAACTACGTAAAAGCCTGTGACTTCCCAACAACCCCCAAGCCATTCCAGACCTCCCAGGCCAGTATATTTGTTGATTGTAATCATTGAAGCCTAATGTTCTTTCCACCACATTCTGGGCCCAGCTCCTAGACAATTAAGACCACCTAAATGACTGGTTGAATGGCCATAGGCTCTATAGAGCTAATGGATTTATTAATTAAAATCTATTTTTCCTCATTTAGGGACCTTGGGGACACAGAGGATACCCCAGCAAGACTGCCAGTCGTGACCAAAGAAGCCAACATGGTCTTCCTGGCGGATCTCAAGACCCCTTCCCCTCATCTAAGATCAGATATGGCGAGAGTTCTGTGAATCCCCCAATAGGTAGGGACAGCTCTATGTCCCTGCCCAGCAGGAAACAGATACAGAAAAACAGACCTTCTATTCCTCAACTTCCCATAGAGATTTTATGGGGATCACATCTCTCAAGGGGAAAAGAAGGCAGGCAACTAGACATTGGCATCGGGTCTCTGCATTCCTGCATAACCCATAGTATCCAACTGCCTAAAAGACCTCTCCTCTCCACCCAAAACTTCCCCTTTTCATTGTAATTATCTACCCGTATGAGGAGCAAATGGGTACAAAATGCCCAACTAGATTGAACCAGCCACTCACACCTGCACAGTAACGGCCGTTGTGGCCCTTCATTTCACCTGGGCCTCATTATACCATTATTATAATATCACACATATGCCTGGAAGTTCATTATAACAGACTGAATTCTGGGAAAGAACATGCACAGTCTATAAAGATCAGGTAATAGACTCTTGTCAATCACAGGTGTCAATCAAATGGTCTCACACCCGGAAAGGAACAGCCCATTCTAGAGAAAAAAGAATAAAAACTCCAAGTCCTCACCAGTCTAAGTCCTTTGAGTCTCTTGAGCCTTGGTTTTGCTCAGTGGCCTGCTCCAAACACTTTGGATTGTACTTTTCTCCTAATAATGCCACCTTGGGCCTTTGAGCCATTCTCTACTGCTCGGGTCTGCTTCTATTTCTTTGAAGAGCACTATCTCTTCTAATAAACTACTCTTTCACCACTTTATTTCTGTGTCTTGTCCAATTCTTTGCTCGAGACGTCAAGAATATGGACATCACGCTGAGAAGGACTCACTCTCTGTTAACAGTATTAATGTTTTTGAATTAAGGAATCTGTGCATAATTGGTACTTTACATATCTGTATTATTTGAGATTTTAAATTGATAGAAACAACAGATTAGCCTTATAATTCCAATGTAAAATGAATATCTAAGCAATTGAAATAGTCCCGTGGTTTTTAAGTAGACAATAAGATTACAAATAGCAATGGAGAATTTAAGAGACTTTAAGCTTCTCTGTAATTACAAGTTCGATTCATCAAAGGTGGACTGACCTTAAAAGTTTAGAGAAATAACTGAGTGCTTGAATTTGAAGTCTGTAACTTTAATAAATTTATTATTAACTTTTCGAAACCAAAGTAAACCTCTGAATAGCTTTTCCATGTACAATACTGCCCTTCAGGGCACAAAAACACACTTATTTAATGTGAACTAATCTCTTGCTAAGCTTTCTGCCTGTTTGACTTTCCATTTGGCTCTTCTTCAAATCCCCCTAGAAAATGCCTTCAGGCTTGGGGATGGGAGTTGAGGACAGAATTACTAGGTTATACCTGAAGACCAAGAAGAGTTACCAGGTGGGTAAATACTGTCAGGCGGTAAACTAGGAGAGAACCGGAGGACACTTTGGGACTCTTGAGACCTTTAACTACAATTTAGAGATTACCAAGTTTTAACCCTAGTTCATGCTGTACCCTTCTGCCATGGGGAATCAGTTTCCAATGTTTCCTCGTGTTATCTTCAGTGATAAGAAATTAAGACCTAGAGTGTTTCACTCTGAGAGCCAGTGTAACGACTTGCTTCTGAGATTACTTTTTGTTAGCCTTTGCTGGTTGGGGTTTTGTCTTTCCCTAAGGGTGAATTCCCTGGCACAATGGCTCCCTCCCTTCTAGATGCGGATGCTTTAGCTGGCAAAAGAACTGAGGGTGAAATTTGAGATTGGCTTTATGGGTGAGGTTCCTGTTTGTTCAAAGCCACCTCCTATCTTTCCCCTCGGAAGCCACCAAAGAAAACTCTGAAAATCCTGGAGTGACCCTTAATTAAGGCAGCCCAGGGAGGAGTTACAGAGTCGCTAAAATAGAACGCCTTTCTTTTTCTGTATGGCAAATATAGTGCGGTTGAGAGGCTTTCATAAACTAATCAGTTCTCCCTGGTTTGATCTATTATCTGGGTAAAGTGAAACAATCTTTCCTCTGTTCTTTTTAAACAAGGGGCCAGATTTTGAGCCAGTGGTTCTATTAGCTCCACTAGCTACACTTCTGGTAACACCTGCAATTATCTTCAAACGGTTATTGCTTTTCCTGTGGGGAAAGACATGGTAAAACGGCAGGACTGGTTCCTGGGAAGTAATGAAGGGTCAAGGTCTTCTGAAGTGATCCAGCCACTTGGTGCTATACATGCCCCTCCCCTCTTCCAGGCCTTGTGCTGCTCCCCTCCCCCTTACTTTATCGAAATACATTCGTAGGAAAGTTCAGAATAAGCATCTTAGACTTTGGTGTGTTAAACCTCTCAGAGCCTTAGCATTTGAGATTCATTTGAGAAAAATAAATGTTAGGCATCAAAGTAGTTGAAACGGATTTTTGAGGAAAAGAGGGACTTCCTTCCCAACCTAAGGACAGCCTTCTAAAAAGAAAGGTGGCATGTGCATATCTGTGTACAAATCCAAACCCAAACAAAAATTGGTCTGAACCAGTGTTTTAGCTGAACTTGAAGCAATCACTTTAAGTCTAATCTATTGAAATAAAAACTAGAAAGTATTTATGAGAGTATTTTTAAGCTTCATTGAAAAGGATGTAAGAATATGCCATCTTGTTTTGCCACACAATTTTAAATTGCTTGTGTTGTTTTTTTTTTGTTTGTTTGTTTGTTTGAGGTCTTACATTAGAGGCAATTGGACAAGTAGAAAGGTTTAAAAGGCTATTTTTCTGGACATTTGGACACTAAATGTTTTCTTAAGAGTAAGGATAATCACTTATAAAATAACACTTGCTTGTTAACCAACATTTTAATTGAATGAGTCTCAAACTTTCTTGTGCTTAAGAATCACCTGGGGAATTTGTTCAAGGCACAGATTTCTGCACACTCTCCTTCCCTTCTCCACCAAAAAGATCCAATAGGTCTGCGCTGGGGCCCAGCATTCTGCATTTTGAGACATACACACAGAATCTGATCTTAGTAAACTGAAGGGTTTCATTGAACCTGCAGGACTATTTAGCTAATTCTGACTCGAACGCTCACCCTCTTTCTTGGCCTCGCCTGTACTCACCTCCTCTAGTTCTTGCTCCTTTTGCCTGCTCTGCGTCTTCCCCTGGGGAGCTAAGCTCTGGTGCTCCACACATCGAATCTGTGGTTGTGACTTAGGTCCTCTGGGTGTGTGTGGGTGACACGGAAAACAAATTCTCACTTGCTGCAGCTTCATTTCTCCCAGGATAAGCTTTATATCCTTGAGAAAATGACCCACCTAGAAGTATGTCATGTGGATTTTGTTACCACACTTTAAGAAAAACATAACAGATCTGGAAAAGAAACTATAAGATTAAAATGGTACAGAAGGTTTCATAAGAGGCAGAATAAATAGATTAGAGTCTAAAATTCCCCAGTAAGACCATCTTCCCCAGTAAGACCATATTCTCAGAAGAGTAGAACCAGTTGGTACCATGGGGATCATGGAATGCTAGCCTCTCACTTCAGAGTCACTGAAAAATGTGTAAATAAGAACAAAACAACCTGGCCTTATCCCCTAAAGAAAAACACCTATCACAGCTTGGAGGAGACAGGTTTGGAAGATAAAAAATATATATATTTTACCCACAAATTTTGGATTACATGTAGACAACTTATTATTAGCAAATAAATTATGTAAAAGATTTTAAGAACATTCTTGAGACATTTATGTGCATTGGATATATGAAGAAATAACTAAGGAAAATTAAGTATGTTCCAACTAATCTCTAACATTTAAAAGAAACCAGCATCATTTCTCCCAAAGGAATTTCTTCTTTCTGTACCTTTTCTTAATCACTGGTTTGCTAAAACTGGACATTTCTCCTTCAATCAACAGGTAAAATGAAGCCTCAGGACACCTGTAAAGTAGCATGCATGATATAACAAGAAGCATGGCGTGCAGCTCTCTGGAATGTTTAGTGTAGTTGGCAGATAAAGCATATCCATGAACAGAAAATAACCCAACAGAGCACAGCCAGTAGAATTCTCTGTAGTTGAGGAGAGCCACCCAATACTGTTGCACCCAATCTGAGTGCACCAATATAAGTGAATAGCACTTATATCAATCTAACACTTCTTTTCTGTCTTATGTTTGGAATATGAGCCCCATGAATGCAGGGACTGTCTTTTTCACCACTATAGCATACACCTGGAAGTGTCTGGTCAAATTAGTGCTCAACAGATATTAGCTGATTGAATGAATGAATAAATTAATGGGTAAAAGGGTATGAATATTTTTTCTCAACAAAATGATTTATTTTCACTTCCCCAACATGCCTTCTGCATACATGTATTTCTTCCTTGGATTGGTCTGCATTCTATAGCTACATAAATTTCTGCCTGCTGATATTGTCCTCTAAATTTCATTTAGGAGGCTTAAACCCCTCATCTTAAACACTTACTAAATCCCTCAATATGAATTATTGTGTCATTGTGTCTCCATCTTAAGTCCCATAACAACGATTACTTCTATATAGCAAAGATCGCATGCTGTTTGACTGTTGCTCATCCTTAACTAGATCTTAAGTAACTCACCTTTGTACCTTGAGCTTTGAGTTGACTCATTCTTGGTTAAATGTATGGCATGAGCGTTCCCATGTTGCTTCAGAGATAATTTTTAAATTATAAAACTAATGGTTTTAAAGTATTCAAGGTATCTTAATAATGCCTTACATATAGATGTAATTGCTGACACAATGTATTATTAGACATTTAGATTCAATTATTTACCAAATATTTTTATTTGTGGATATTTAAATAAATGGATACCCTTGCTCTATTTTCTAATTTTAATTTTAAGAGAGTGTATTACTTTTTGTGGATTTCCTCTGTATTTACAAATTGTTCTATAATTTTAATATTTATTTTTTATTTCATAGTGTTTAACCAGAATGTTACAAAAAGATTATATTATTGTATTATAGTCATTATATTAATATTACCTGGTTGCTATTACTTAGGGTATGAATTTTATAAAGCTCTTAAAAGTATTGTAAAATTAGTTTTCCAACATTTTCTGCCACTTTGTGTGGTCTCCCGCCATGGACAGATATACTGGTTCCATTTATATCTTCACCAGTACTATGCATTATAATTAAAAAAAATTAACTTAATAGAGAAAATGCACTTCATTATTGCTCTCATTTGAGATCTTTCATTACAAATTTGAGCAATTTTCAATTTACTTACATATTTTTATTTACTTTTCACATACTTTGTCCATCATGTAGTAGAAACATTTTAGCAACTTTTATGCATTAAAAACATTTTTCAATAAACTACATGTCTAAAACAATCTTTTTAATCATGCTGACAGTTAGTGTTCACATAGCCTAAAGCTCACTGCAATGAAAAAGGAGTCATTTCACTTATGAAGGAAGCATAAAAATCAAGCCATGTATCTATTCTCATTGTAATGAAAACCAACTGATATGCTGGCCATTAGGGGCTCTCTATCAGTCAGCTCCTGTTATCAATTACAAATCAGGGGTGGGTGGTGGGAGAGGCAGTTTCTGTTCTAGACCAAATGAAGAGAAAGGAAGGTCACTTATCTGGGGAACGCATAGCTAATCAAACTCTCTCCTGTCCATATTCCACCTTTGTTTGCTCATTTAACCAGGCAAAAGTACTTAACCACACAATAAAAAACAGCTTCTACAGTATTGACAGAAAACTCATTTCTGGTGACCCACAGATAATTGCTGGCAACCCTCAAAAGGCAATCAGCTCACAAGGCCAGCATTTCCTCAAAACCAACTGCAGCAGCAGCACTGTCTGCAATTTCTCTTTAGACCCAAATGAGACTCCATTTGTCAAGCAGTTTCCATGAAAATAAACTTTAAAAAAAATCAGTTTTAGTGTTGGACAAGAACCCAATTTGATGACCACAACTGAAGACATCCTAGGGCAGTAGCTCTCAATCTTGACAGCACAGTGGACTCTCCTGGGAGTTTTAAAAGATAATAATGGCTGCCTCCCACCCCCAGGCCCCAATCCCCAAGGTTCTGATGCTTGGTGTAGGGAACTTCCATTCTTAAAAGATGGATAATAAAACCTGTTAGTTTATTTCTCAAAGGAAGTGATTCATGAGGATTTTTTGTCTGTTTGCTTATTTGAAAAAATGTCCATGAGTATTCTGAAACATAGAAATGATTAAAATGATGCAAGTTAACCCAATCTTTTTAAAAAGTAGTTCTTCATGCTTGAGACTTCACATAAATGCTGTTAAGCACAATGCTTACCAAATATGAATAGAACATTGATGGATTTTGCCAGTGATCTAGCCCATATTCATTGTTTTAGCACGTTTAACTGTATTCTCCTTTTCTACTTCCCCAATTTTCAGTGCTGTTGAGACCACTGCCTTCATACACATCTTTATCCCTAGTGTTTGATACCATCCCATATATGGTTGTTGACTGACTGACTGACTGCATTTTTCTATTGTTTTGCTGGCTGGATAGACTGTCAATGTAGTAGCACCACAGTGACCTCTCTTGATGAAACCAGAAAGTGCAATGACAGAAACCCCAGGAAGGAATTCTTGTAATGACAGTCAAGTTGAGGTTGAAATGTGAGCTATTCCCAGCCTCAGCTAGAACAGAAGAGGAAATGGCCGGCCATCAAAGGCCAATGAGTTTATGGAAGAAGGATCATGTTGTGGGTCTGTCTCCATAAGCAGCCCAGCCCAGCGTTTTTCTTAGAAGTTTGTCTGATTCTCGCTTTCTATGGTCACCTATCAGAGGCGCAAGCTTAAAAATCACTCTTTTAAAGGATTTTACTCGTATTTCATCATTCAAAGAATTATGTATTTCATACTGTGCATTGATTTTTCATGAGAAGCCACCCAGGCATTCTAATTAAGGCAGTTTAAAAATTCCGCACCACATTTTAGAAGAAAAAGTCACAGGACTTTAGAGGAGTTTTTCACAACTGTTCTTACTGTGAATTGGATCTGTTCTTGTTTGCATGCCAACGCATGGAGCCCTTGTTCTCCATCTCCTCAGCCCACAGATCCTACTTCTTGGTGTAAAACTTAGAGGAAAAAGGAAATGGAAGAGACTGCCTTGGATGACATGGTGACAACTATTTAAGAAATTGAACGTGAGAAAATTTAATGCTATGAAAGAAGTAAAAATGGGAACACTGTCAACAAATCATAAACACACTATCGGGGACCAACCAGCTAAGGGTTAACTTGGAGAGTCTAGTTCTGAACTAAGTGTTCCAGTTTCAACCTTTGCACCAACTCAATCAGTTAACTTTCTGCCTAATTAACTCGACTTTCAGATGGGTCTACACGTAAAGCATCCCATATGGACAGTGGTCCTATTTCCCCCATCTAAAAAGGAGGTATAAAATTGATTATCTACATAGTGATAAACTTAAAGGTTAAAGAAAAAAAAATCAGGAGACAGGTTGTATATTTGAATAGAAATGCTATATGAGCACAAATGTTATTTGAACAAACTGATGATTTTAGAGGTGGTGACAAAGGAAAGAGTACACAAAAAGCTAGGCGAAGCTTCAAATATTATCTTCCCTGAATGAAGAATGAAAACAGACTCATCCTCACTCTGTTGCTGTGTTTTGGGGCTGCAGCCATGGGGCCACCTTCAAAGTGGGCCTGTGCTTGCAGACCTCCTAATAGCAATAAATAAGCCTTTAGCTGCAAATCCATTTTAGATGGAACTCAAAACAAAGAGTTCCCTATCAAGTTATCACACTATTTTTGTAATACTGCAGGTTTAGTCTATTTATTGTTCTTTACACACCCTGTGCCCAAAACTTTTGAAGAGTTCTAAAAGATACAAAACCTGAGGAGATAATAATAAAGCAGAAGCAACAGAAGAAAGGAAACTAAAGATGGGGTCAGAAAATGGAACCAGAAAAGAGGCTAAAAATACGCATCAGCTCAACACTTATGTGCTCTCTTACACGTGTGTGAGCCACAAACGTGGCTCTGAGCCTTCTAGCAGCCAAGGTGAAAAGACTAGCCTGGCTAAGTCCTCCTGTACAAACTCTCCAACATAAAAACAAATACGTTTCACAGAAGACAACCAACTCTTCCTGGTATTGAGACCAGGGAAAAAAACACAAATAAAAACGTATGTTTCATCTCTGTGATAAAGAAACTACGTAATATAATAAACAATGTCCTCGACAATATCTTAATACAATGTTTCATAGGACTTTTCCTTAAATCACTCCTCTGGATGGGGTGCCCAGGTTAATTTGAATTTCAGAGGAACATAGGGAGATATACTCCCAATAAACAATTATTCATTGTTTATCTGTGATTCAAATTTAACTGGGCACCCTGCAAAATCTGGCAACCTGGGTGACGGCCTCATATAGAAATGCAAAGCCCTACATCGGTGCATGTTTATAATACCAATCAAAATATATGACAGCAGGCAGGTAACAGCTATGGGCAAATGAGTACTACAGTTCAGTGATCTTGAGTATCGAGGGGGAAAATATTCACCCAAACTCAAAAATTAAAACATTTGATGGGAACACCCTTTTTGTGGTAGTTGAGGACTCAAGGAGGTTTTATTTAAAATGCATGTAAATCACTGTATCATCAGGTCATTACTGCTCACCTACAAACAATTTGTGGAATGACAGTGTTTTTGCTTGTTTTTCTGTTTTTGGTACCATATAACATGATTGCACAGGGATATAGATTAGTATCTTAAAATAGAGCTTCCAATTAATATAACAGAATGTGAGAAGCTAGTAAGATAGACCAATAGCATTTTAAAGCAATAATTGTTAATAAAAAAGCACATGACACAAATAGCATTGCACAAAAAAAATGTAAGTGTTTTTACTTCAAATGCTTTAGATCTGGCTACATAATTAATAAACAATATTTTAAAATAAAGCTTGCAAATATGTCTAACCACTATTGAACTATTTAGTACCACATTTTAAACTAAATTTAGATGCTTAGGAAGAAAATGCTATCACTAAAGCCATTTGTTTGCCCTTTTTTTCCTAGGTGAATTGCTCATGTTTAGTTGTTGATATGAGGAAGACTAACTATAGATAACTCAATTATTTAATAACTTATTCTATTAATCATAGCCTAAAATAATTAAACATTGTGGTTTCTCAGTGTAACTACTTAAATACATAATCAAAATGGGGGACTTCATTTTCTCTTTTCTCACATTCAGGTCAATACGTATTCTCAAAGGTAGGGTTAAAAATCTGACTTCTAAAATTTTGCATCTGTAATAACAAAATAGACTCTCAATACGTTAAATTTCAAAATTAATCTTCGATTTGACATCCAAGAATTTTATAGAATTGACCAAACAAGAATTTTGAATTGAAAATTCCTTGATGTTTATTAATCTGCTAAGAAACTGGTCAATCGGAGGAGCCAATTCCTTCAGTCCATTAGTGCCAAGTTTCTTTACAAAGCGATGTGGAAACCAGTCCAACAGAACTGAGGGAAACAACACAATTTATTCTAGTTAAGCTTGCATTGAATCTTAGCTAGAAAATGAGAAAGTTGATGTCTCAGATCAGTAGTACCTGGGACAAAAGGGAATTAGCAGTCTGATCAGGAGTCTGCAAAGCCCATGACCCCACCTTGGCGGGCTCGGCTCTGCTGTCTCAATGACTTCACTTCTCTGATTCTCAGTTTTCAAGTTCCTAAAGTGGAGTTTCCTGTCAGTAAGCACCATGGAAGTTATAAAATTTAATTTATATAACTAATATTAAGCGCTTAGAGTTATTATGGATTTTGCAATAATCTATGTTTGTTTAAACTGTTTGACTATTCTTACTGACTACTATGGTATTTCCTTCAGTAAAAGATAAGATGTTGGATATTCAACTTACAAAGAGATGCAATGTAAAATTCCTTTATTTTATTTTATTCACTTGAAAAAGTAATACAGTCATGGTTTTAAAACACTAAATAGGATCTACTCCAAATCTACAGTTGCTTATCCAGAAACAAAACTGATTGACAGTTTCCTGTGACTCATTTAAGAAAATGTCTATTCATATATATATGGGCATAGATGTTATATATGCCTCCCTTCTATCCAATCTTTTGTTTTTAACACTTTTACTTTAACAAATGGGTACATACTGTGCAAGCTTTTTTGCAATTGGCTTTTTTAACACAAGAAAGTCTTCGGAGATCTTTTCATATCTACAAAGTTTTTAAAAGCTTTTCATTGTTTGGAGGTACCATAAGTTACTTGACACTATTTCTATTGATGAACACAATTTAAATAGTTTACCTTCTATTGATGAACACTTAATGTAAATGGGTACTTATCTTATTAGGGAATTCACTTCATGGACTGTGTCAATGCCTGACCACTGCGCTGTACACCTGAGGCTGAAGCTGAATAATATTGAATGTCAACTATAATTTATATATATAGAATACATATATATGTAATATTTATGGGATGTGGAGTACAGCATAGGGAATAGACAGCATAGTCCATGGTATTGTAGCAGCTGTATACAATGTCAGAAGGATAGTACATGGGGCAGGGGGGTTATCACTTTGTGAGGGGTATAAATGTATAGCTATTACATTGTTTTGTATACCTGAAACTAATAAAAAAAATTGTTTCTCATCTGTCTTCCCTTTTATAAGCAGTGCTGCCGAGATTACCCTTGCAAATTCGTTTTGCAGGTATGTGCTAGGAAGGTATGTGAACCTTCAATAAAAAGTAAATTGAAGGTTCAAAGCGATTGTACAGTTTTAAGTTTGATAGAAATTACCAAATTGCCCCCTAAATCAATTAAATCAGTTTACCGGCCACCCACAGACTAGGAGACTCCCTTTCAGCACCCTTAGTAACAATACTATACACCTTTTAATCTTTGCTAGTCTTATAGGTAAAAGAAAATTAATCTCCATCTTGAATAAATTTGAAATTAATTAATTATGAATTAAGTTGTAGTTGATATTCGTCAATTTTCGGCTGCCCAGCATCCATCCCCCATTTTGACACTTCCAGTCACCTAAGGATGGCTCTGTGAAGGACTGCGCCACCCTGTGTCTTTGGAGTAGGAGGTAGAGTCCAAATGTCTCTGTGGAAACTATAGGGTTCCAAATGTACACCCCCCCCCACTCCATCCAGCAAAGGAGGTGATTCCATGGGTCTCTATGGGTCTGTTATTCTCGAATCAGTGGGCTAGCACAGCCATTCTCTTCTCATGAGAATGGCTGAGGCACCAAAAGACCAGAAACATTCAAGATTTCTTGAGTTAGATTGACATAGTGTCACTTTCTCATCAATCTATTGACCAATGTATGACTTGGGCTGAAAGCAGAGTTAAGAGGTGGGGAAATACCCCTGCCCACAGTTAGAGACCTTTGCAAAATTACTTGACAAATGGCATAGACAAAGGAGGAGTGGAGAATGGGAATCAATGAAATCTATCACACACATGTAAAAGTAATAAGTTTATAAATGCACTTTTAAAAAATTTATGATAGATAATAGACATTATGAATAATTTGTAGAATATTTTACCCTCATTCACTGCCTTGCTGAGAGCTTGATGTCCCTCCCTCCACCCAACTTATTTCCATTAGTCTTTCAGAGTCCTAAAACAATTCACTCTTTTATGAATTTATTTAATAGTTATTTAATGTGCTTTCTATGTGCCAGGTACTGTGTGCTAAGTTCTAGAACCATAACAGTAAACAAGACAGGCAGAGTTTCTGAAATTCAGACGTGGATGGAGACAACTAAGTATTAGGTTGGTGCAAAAGTTATTGTAGTTTTTGCCATTATTTTTAACCTTGTAAACCGCAATTACTTTTGCACCAACCTAATAGAACACTTCCATTTGGTAAAATGCTAAAGGAGCCCATTGAGAGGGCAGTTTACCCAGGCTCAGCGTGTGAAGGGAGGTTTTACAAAGAAAAACACATCTCAGCTAAAGTCAAAGGAAAATATGTGAGTTTAAAAGGCAAAGGTGGAGGAATTCATTAGCTTGTGCAAGAGGTGATGTTCGGTCTGATGACTTAGAAGTTAAAGTAGTTAAACGGAGCCTGGAGTTTGAATGGAAAGATTACTATGAGCACAGAATGGAGAGTGGATCTCAGAAGTGAAGGCAGGGAGTCTGGAGGGATTGGTAGAACAAACGGGTAGATTCGACAGGCATGGAGAGATGGGAATGGATTCCAGTGATATTTGGGAGTCACAATGAGAGGCATGGGAGTTAGAATTTATGGAGGATGTAAGGGAGAGTAAAAAATCAAATATAATGCCAGTTTCTTGATCTATCAGATGGTCTTGCATTTAACGGAATCAAGATTCAAAGAAAGGATTGCATTGCATTGATGAGAGGAATAGATAATAGATTTTATTTTAAAAATATTGAGTTACCTGTGTTAAAAGATAAATTGAGGCATGTTAAATATTTTGAGCAAAAATCATTTCAAATTGGGCAGCATCCAGTCTAGCAGATAAAAACGCGCTCCAGGGAGCTGTACAAAATGGAAGACTTAAAAAAATATATTATTAGTTTCAGGTATACAAAATAAAAGACTTTTATAGGCAGAAGGGAGCGGGAACAAGGATTATACCAAGTGAAAAAGTGGATTGTTTATGGCAAGGTCACTTTCCTTTAGGCAATAGCAGGATGGATCAGGCGAATTTCCCAATTAGAGCTGGTCAGGTGATTCCTCATTGAGTGGGTTAAGATCCCATTTCAGAGAGAGCCAAAACTGTAATTCAGTAAAGTCTCACTTTGCTGACATGGGGGCGTACCATAAGCAACTCCATTTTGGACCTGTTGTCTTGTTTTTAACACCTGTAAGATATCTAGGAGGCTTTGTCTTGCTGTTAGAAGTAAACATAAATCTGAAGTTTAGCAGGGAATTTAGGGCTGGTGGTAGATTTATGTATCACAAGTATTGCCAGATTTGAACACCAAGGGAGAGGGTAGAAAGGCTCATGGAGAGTCAAAGAAGAATGATGGCAGAATGATGAGAAATATCAATCGGCAGATAAGGAGATCTTGCCAGGGAGGCCAAAAAGTGCAGCCAAAGCCCTAAGAGGAAGGTGATGGAGGAAATGTGGATGCCTGCTTGTAGGGAGGAGATAGAGTAGCAAAAAGCAGGAGAATCAACAGTGTAGTGCTATTCTTGACAAGACCCAAGAGAATGAGATTTGAAGCAGAGATGGAATAACAACATTTAGATAGGAATCGAGACCCCCTTCAGTAGAGAAAGAGAAAAAGTGTGTGTGAAAGCAAATAAATGATTAATCTGCATATGTGAGAGAGTTCTTGTTGAAAGTTGTCTCCTTTCTTTTCCTTCCTTCCTTCCTTCCTTCCTTCCTTCCTTCCTTCCTTCCTTCCTTCCTTCCTTCCTTTTTTATTTTCTTTCTTTCTTTCTTTCTTTCTTTCTTTCTTTCTTTCTTTCTTTCTTTCTTTCTTTCTTTCTTTCTTTCTTTCTTTCTTTCTTTCTTTCTCTCTTTCTTTCTTTCCTTCTTTCTCTCTTTGTTATAGGAGGGTAGAGTGGTGTGGAGAGGAGATGAAGTATTATCTTTGAGAAAAGTAGAGAAGATTTGGGGAAAAAAACAAAAATGGGAGAGAAAACTAAAAAAAGTTAGTTGTTGTTGCGGCAGCATTCAAGACCCAGGAGTGGCGAACACTGTGAATTTATCATGTCTCAAATCTCAGTGGGTGTGCCCTTTTGCACCAGTGTTTAGGTGCATGCACAGAGAAGGAAGACATTTGGCTTGATCTAGGTAAGGGGTTTTCCAAGTGTCTGCCAGAAGGACAGAGCAAAGGATTTTAGGATGTTGGATGTATTTTGCTCAAAAAAAATCCTTCATTTTGTAATTTAAAGGTTTTCCTAGAATTGATTGAAAATTTCAGAAATTTGGTGACTTTGGATGTTTCTCAAAAATAGTCAACTTTCTAATCAATGGTAAAGAAATACAAATGGGTTTTCCCATAATAATGCATGTTTAATGGCTCAGTCTCTTACTGACATTCTTATGTTTGCTTTCGGGTGACTGGAGTGGGGACAGAGAATTTGTTTTTCCTGTTCTCTTTGTCCAAATATCTAGGGACATAACCTATACAGAGTGATATGGTAATTTACCATGACACCTTCAAAGTTTTTGAAAAAACTGTGTATAGATCAACATTTTATGGGTTAATACATCTAGCTAGGAAACATATTTAAAAGGGGCATCATTTCAAGCATGGCCTTTTGGATCAAGATACAACCAAGCGCAATGAAGCAGTTTCCCATTTCCCAGTGTGTAAACACTTCTCAGGATAGAAACACAATAAGATGTTGGTGTTAACCCAGAAGAGGATGCCATTAAATTCATAAATTACAATAAAGCCTCTTGCAACCAGCAATTTGTGGGTTGTTTAAACGGGAGCCATTTAGTCATAAAAGGTGGAATCCAGGTACTAGTAGAAGAATGCAGGTCTACCTCCAGGGACAATTGCATAATCTAATAAAAAGATTTATAAAAGTAGGCTCTTGTCTTCTTGTTGCAGCCTAATAGAGGAACTGGTTCTACAGCTTTATTTGATGTCTGTGAATTAAACAACAGGTCTTAGGAACAGGTATATAAGAACAGGTTCTGAAGTGGTAAGAACTGGATTGTACTGTAGGCTTGTTTTTCAAATGTAACCTAACTCTTACCTTGAGTTGAATATACACAAGGTGAGTGAGCCAAAATATTTCATATATTTTGGCTGCTTTCACACTCAATCTCACTATGACTCAGGTAGTGAGGCCCATCAGTTGTTAGAAATGATTCAACTCTAAGCCAAATAATTCATTCTTGTGAATACAGCTTAAGCACTATTTTTAGGTAAACAGACATGTCCTTTTTTCCCTTGTAGTCTTATTTCCAGGTTTTCCTTGTCATTGGTACAAGCCTAAGTCCTGTAATATTTCTGCTCCAGAACCGTAGCAAATGAGGTTGAGGACATGGAGAAGTTGAGAGGAATGAGAGAGCACTTTCTGAGCAGCTAAAAATGCAGTAAAACCCTGGAGCAGATTAGATTTGGATTGGATTATAAATAAAATGAAGCATGCCTCCTTATTTAGATGTGGAAAAGTTATGGGGATGGAGGTAGGTAGGTAGGTGGGTAGGTAGGTAGATAGATCAATAGAGTGAGCTAGATATCAATATATTACCATAAAATAGAATCATTTAACTCTCTATACATAGCTCAAATTGAGATTTGTGTGTATGTATGTGTGCGCGTGTGTGTGTGTGTGTGTGTGTGTGTGTGTGTGTGTGTGTAAAAGTAAAAAGGACAGAGAGAAAGAAGAGGAAGAGAAAGAAGTAGGAAGAGGAGGGAGAAGATACAGGGACACCATGAGAAAAAAAAAAAAAAAACCTATGAAAGGCACATGGCCCAGTCCTTGTCCACCCTAAGCAATAATTTTACTTTCCTTGCCTTTTTTTGACAAAAACATAAAAGGGAAGACAAAACACATAAACATACAGAACTGATGAAGAAATAAGTAAATTTAAAAATATGTATTATGTACTTGAATACAATTCATACTTTGGACCTTCCAATCATACAGGAATGGAAGAGTGACTGCCTTTATCCATCAGAAAAACTAAATGGACAAGTAAGCTAATCAGACAGGTGATTTAGGAAAAAAGTGATAGCTGACATAACCATTTCTTCCTTTTAATTCATTCATCCAGATAATTTTTAAAAAGTTCTCACTTGTCATTAGGTGCCCAAAGTTTAAAAAAGTAATGATGATATCATTAAGTGAGTAAATATAGAACGGGGGGAGGGGCGGAAACCTGGATTGCGATTTCTAATTTTGCTCCCTCCTGATCAACAACTATGGAGATTCTTATCACAGCTGACCTTGGTCCTAGGCTTTACCACGTGGTAAATTGTGCTTAGTCACTTGAGCCCTCCTTTCTGCAGCTGTTTTCCGGAAGAGGGGCAGGCGAGCTTGTGTGAGGCTAGAAAATAGGACATGGGAGGCAGCAGGTGCCAGTGTCAGCAGACTTCCCTGTGGAGAATCCAGGCCACAGCTGAGCTGTGTGTGTGTGTGTGTGTGTGTGTGTGTGTGTGTGTGTGTTACAAAGTCAAGTTTCTTGGGTTTAGCTAGATTTGCTTTCAACCTCTGACTGAGCCTGTATTTTCATGGAAAATCAAGACCTTACCACAATTCTCTCTCTTCTGTAGGTCAGGAGGATGGATTGACCAGGAGGTTCCTACATTCTATGGGATCAGAAATATCATTTGAGTTTCTCTTCTGTCCTTAGCTCATTCTTCCTGAATCTCATTTACTTTGATAAAAATATTCCATGATGACCATCCAGTGTGAAATCTCGTACTTGAACATCTGTGATTATGTTTTATTCATGTAACATTTTTATTTAGGCCACACGTTCACTGACTTTCCAGTTAATCCCAGATAGATACTGGAAACCTTTAAGGTACATTAACCTGTTTGGACCATCAAGCTACCAGGGCTGTTAGGCTGAATAGGAAGAGGCCCAGCTATGAATTACAAGGTCAGAATTCTTTACTTGGATGTGGCACTGATCTTTGGGCAACTCCATGCATTTTTTAGGATTTCATTCTCTTGTAAATGCAATTGATGGAGTGGAAAAGATCGTGTATGTGCACATGTGTGCATACGTGTGCGTGTGTATATATGTGTGTAAATTTTCTTCACAAGAGGAAGACCCAGCTTTTTTCTTTTTCAGTGTCTTCCTTTTCCAGTTTGTTACCTTGCGATTAGTTTATGAAAAGATAAGTGTTGAAGACACTATTCCCCAGAGCTGGAATATGGACATCTCCCTTCCTTGTTTTCTTGTACTGTTCAGTAGGGATGTCCCATCCCACCAGAAATATTACTAAAAAGTCATCTCAGCCCTTTCAGTTTCAGTGATTCATCTGGTTCCAGTTTATAAGCCAGAATCATGTGTTGCAGAGGCGTGGTGCAGCTGCTAAACACAAACACCTGAGAAAGCAGTGTCACTTTCACAGGCAGCCCCTTTGATGGCTGTAGTGTGTGTCCTCCTAACACATCATTGTTGGAAGTCCTTTCTGCTAACCTTTAACTTCAAGGACCACACAGTGTTCCTAGATAACTGAGGCATTAACTCCTTAGCTTAGCATCTATGTCAACATTTTCAAGTAGTTGGAAACAAATCTGAGTAGACCTGAATTTAATCTAGAACTCAAACCTGAATAGGTCTGAATTGAAACCTAAATAGACATAAAATTAAGTACTGTAGAACAGAAATGGGATTTTTAGTATTTGCATACCTAACAGCATTTGTCATGCTTAATAGCCAATGTATTTATAGAATCAAAGTAAAATGGTAGACTGAGTACACAGTATAGACTGGTGCTTTGGTCAATTACCCTTCCCCCATTCATTTTTATTTCCTTCTGATTGTTTCCATAGTGACCAAGTAATTAGAAAACTACAAGTAAGATCACAAGTTGATTCTGACTCCTTGACAATTTAAGTCTCTTAGATCCATAAAGACAAAGAATTCTGTTTCCTAATCACACTTGTGAAAGAGTTATGCTATACTTCTACAAGTTTGGATTGGCGCCACCTGTGTAAGTGGAATGAGGCTTAGTCTAAATATATATTTGTATAGTTCCATGCGATTCATATAGGACCCAAGTGTTACTGACCACTATGGACTGTCATTAGGTTTTGCATCATGTGATACAGAGAAACTTTGGGCAGGGACCTCCAGGGGCCATGTAGGGAGGACTGTTTATATGTAGTTAAAGTATACTCTGTTTGTATGTAGTTAGTTAGTATACTCTGTATACTCTGCACAGACCTGTGCGAGGTGTGTAACATACGTTTTTACAGTCCATCCTGGCAGCAGCTCTCTGGTGTAGACATCTTGCTCCAATTTCAAAAATGAAGAAGTAAAGAAATTGAGGTCTGGGAAGCTGTAGGAGTGTGCTCACATATGGACCTGCATAAATCTTATGCACATTCATGATACCTACCGTGTTTTCTTTGCTAGTCTTTCTTTTGTACACACATTTGATTGTGTATATCACTTTTTTCTATGACAATTCCAGGATAAAAAAAGATATTCACACTTATAAAGTTAAAGACAAGTTCAAGACAAACATATGGTAAGTATAAATTTTATGTTGAATCACCAAAGGAATGATAACAATAATAAGCACTGATAAACAATTGTTTAATATTTGATCAATTATTCCAGAAAAGGGGAATATTTATAAAAGGATGACTTTACTTCCTCAATAGAATTCTCAGAAAGCCTCACTGCTTTGTGAAATTTCATGTCCAGGGTCAATGATTATGCATATTTGAGTCATTGATGATGTCATAATGCCTTTCATAAATCAATCTCTTTTGGGATGTTTATAGTATGTTTGTCTATTTTATTGGAAATATACTGTTAGAATACATCATCATCATCATCACTTCTATTACAGGCAACCATGTTAGGTTGCCTAATTGTAATTATCTCTTCAAAGCTCTTATAGTATGTTTCATAAAATTAAATCTGTATCCTAACCTAGAATAGCATTAAATATACTAAATGCATATCACAAAATATGCATTTTAAATATGTTAAATGCGTAACGTGAAATATGCATTTAAAAGTAGTTTCAGGGAGTAAAACTTTCTTGAGATTCGAAACACAATTTGTGTGGAAGCTGTGTCAAGTATCTTTGCAAACAATGTATTAATATCTGAATTGTCTCATTTCTCGAAGCCCAGTGTTAGCCAAATATTCTCTCCCTGAGATTGTGGCATAAACAGGAAATATATATTGTTTTCTAAAAATGTAAAAAACTTAAAATGTAAGTAGCATATTAATCAAATTAGAAGTACTGTACAGCATGGTTCTGCATTAATTTCCAACTTTCTTTCCAAAGGAAACCCTTACTTGAGGTGATAGGAACTGTCTTTATCCCGGTTTCCTATGGTCCTGCTTTTATATCTATATATCAGGTTCATATATTTTTTTTTATCTCCCATTGTCATAATAAATTTGAGATCTAGTGTTCATATACTCAAGGCTTAAAATACAAAGTTTTGACTCATCTAGAATAATTTGTGAGTATCTATTGTGTTACAGGCACAGTCCTGGAACTCAGGCAGCTGTAGACAGATGATTGCAATAACAGTTTCATTGTAGTATTGGAGATGTTACACTTTGAATGGAAGACGTTTTTGTTTTTCTGAAGGAAGCTTTGCAATAAACTCCATTGGAAAGGGTAACATAAAGAGGGGCAAAGGAACTGGCAGTCGCCTGAATTGAGGTATGTAATTGCTTTTATACTTTGCTTGGAGGTTTTCATAGAAATCGATCGTTTCATTTCCTTTCAATTTAGTTAACTGAAGTCTTCGACCTAAGCTTTAATCCCTTCACCCCCTACCCCCAGGGACAAGAAGAAACAGAGGGAAGCTTCTCTCTGCTGATCCACTCACTGGCTTTGGGATCAGAAGGGCATATTCAGAGAATCGAGACTTCGGTGACCACCCCAATCTATTCTCACCCTCACCTTTACTTGAGATGATGTTGTTCATTTGCCTAACAGTAGATGTGCTCTGTGGGCAAACTTAATGACTCACCAAGCAGTGCTCTTTGAAGCACCTAATCTACGTTATGTTGTCAGTGTCTATTATTTTGCCACTTGTATGAACAAAAATTGCTTGAAGACTGGTTGGTCCCACAACTCCAGAAGTAGACCACTGAGCTGAAGCATTGTTGGTAGTCCACACAGTTATGTTCACCTAAGGAGGTGAGGGGAAGTAGAGTTCCTCCCCCACCCCCCACAATATATCTTTTGAGATATTGATTATTTTAAGCTGGTTATTTTCAAGAAACAAAAGACTCAAGAAAAGTCTTTGATCTCCCCCCTTACTGCCTAAAATAATGTAGACAGAAGACCTGATCCAGGAAGGGAGTTATCATCATACATAACTGTAGTTTAATATGAACTGAGTATGGTAGACAGGGAGGAACCTAGTAAGGCTCCTTTGATGAAAGTCCTCTCCTGTCCCATTGTTAAAGAAGGCCCAGCAAACATTTATTTACCAAACATTTGCTTTTCTATCTCCATGAATTGCCTTCCTTCCCTTTGAAGTCCCAAAGCTCCACCCTCACCCCACCCCCACACACCCTTTTCTCCTCTCAACATGGCATTGAAGCCTTACTTGCTCAATACACCCTCGGGCCCAATATTTTTATGGAACACCTGTGTGTACATACGTAATACATCTTGTTAATTTCTCCTGTTAATCTGTCTGATGTTAATTTGATTATTAGTTCAAACCAGAAGAATTTAGAAGGGTAAAAGGGAAAGTATTTGTCCTCCCCCTCCGAGGGAAGCCATGAGTGGGACAGTCACAATTTGTGAGGTCACTCCCAGGACTCTTGAGTAGAAGAAGTCAGTGCTAAGCTAGGATTTACATATTATATGGCTCAATTTCCTTTTCTTTCTCTGGATGCTTTTCAAGGATGAGAAAAGTATGTGAAAAGATTGAAGGAGAGTTTAGATGAAACTGCAAGGAGTGAGTATGACAAACAGAATGAAAAATAATACTCTGAGAATTAAATAGGAAATGACCAGACAGCAAATCAAGGCCAGTCACTGAATTTTCACTCATTTCAGCATGGGCTGAGCGTTGACTATGTGCCACCATTCTACCAAACACCACAGCAGCTGCTCCATAAGCTCACACTCTACACAGGAGGCACCCATATCAATGGGTGGGGACAATGATGGATGGGTGTCATGAATGAATACAGGGAGACAGTCGTGGGTTATCTTGTAAGCAACTAATTAAGGGCTCCTCATAATATTCCTCAGAATTCCAAGATTGATAAAACTATCTCTAAGCAATATCTATAACCCAGAAGGAAGTAGATTCCTAGAAAGAGGTCAGGGTGATTTTTTTTTTTTAATAGTCTGGGTGAATTCTAGCTCAGATTAAGTAAGCATTGGAAATTATTAGGAAATATTTTATTGAGTTTCAGCACTTTAGGGTATTCAAATCTTGCTCTAAATTTGTATAGTTTTTGAAATGTATGTGCTTGTATTAGGGATAAGTTACTATTTAATACAAATAGCACATTTTACTCAGGTACAGAATTCTGAAGAAATCCAAGGTTGTGTTTCTGTGCAATAACCACTTGCGATCTACATTAGTTTATAAATTTGAGTTTCCAAGGCCAGTTTCTATAGGATGTTCATTTGATTCTGGAGCCAGAACTTTCTTCAAGCTTGAATTACCATGTAAGCTTTATGCCAGTCCATGAGAAAGTGAGCTTCATTAGTTAAAATGAGTGATGTTGTACAATTATGAGTGTCTATCACAATGTCTAAAAACTCAGTTGAATAATCATTTATTGATGAATAAATCAATGCGTGAACACATTTCACAAATTAATTACATTTACCTTTTGTAGCCCTCTTCTCATAAACTAAAGTATACATTAAAATAAACAAATTCATAAATAAATTCTAACCGTATACATTAAAATAAACATATTCATAAATAAATTCAAACAGAAGGTTAAGCCTTCCATTCTCTACTTCCCCTTTCTTATCTTTCCAGTTGACTTCCTTTAGTACCCCGACTGCATGAATGTTTGCTTCCATGGCACCTGCAATCCATTGATCCTACCTGACTTAAATGCCGTGCTCCATCATTATACCTCTCCTTTGCACAATCTCTCAACTGCCTTGCTCCTTCCTATGTGACTTGTGAAACTATGATGTGGGTTAATCTGATCTCTGCCCACTGCGTGCCTCCACCTGTACAAGAAATACAGATACAGAAAACACACAGCTGAGCTGACTGGTTCCATGTTATATGCATGGTTACTAACCTCAGTGTACTCTAACTCTGTTTGGAATTCATAATTTATATCCGTAGTCATTCTCTCTTCCATTCTCCTTAACAAGCTTTTCATATTTTCATTCTTCTCCTCAGATCTCCAATGTCTCTTTCCCCATCCTCACTCTCAAGGAAAAATTGAAGTGGTGAGACGAGAACTTATTAAACTGCTCTCAATATAAATGTTCACCGACCTGTCTCTGTGCCCTTCCTGTATCTGTGGTTGTGGCTTTGTCCTTGCTCCTAGCCAAGCCCCATCCCTCCACCAGCACACCAGACACTATCCGTCTCATGTAACCAGAAAAGTGCTTCAGCAATTTCCGGTTTTCTCCTCTAACTAATTCATTTTCCCGCCTTTGCATTGGATCATTCCCATCACTATGCAAATACGCTGTTATTTCTCTAGTCTTGGCAATATTTTCTTTCTTTGTCACCGTGTTTCCCTCTGGCAATTCCCTATTTATTTCCTTCTCCATGCAGTAAAATTCCTAGAAATAGATGCTGATACTGACTTTCTCTCATTTCTCTCTTAAACCTGTCAGGATTTTCTATCTATAACTCTACCAAAATTGTTCTTCTCAAGGTCCCCAACCCTCCATGTTCCCAAATCAAAGGACCTGTTTTTGGTCTTCAACTTAAATTTGACCCATCAGTGGCATTTGATACTATTATTCACTCTCCAGTGCATGAAATACTCTCTTTATTTAACTTCCTGGACAAAACCCTCATCTGAGTTTCCTCTTATTTTCTCAATCTTTTTTTTTTTTCTTGCCAGTTCTTCATCAACTTCCTAACTTGCAAGTATTGGCATGTCATATGTCTCAGTCTATGCACCTCTTCTTTTTTCCTTCTGCACTCTCTCCATAGGTGGTCTTGGTGCTCCCCCTGGAAGAGGTAGGTGTCCAGCTAACTGCCAAAAAGTAGTGCTCCCATTCCTTAGTGCAGAGTTGTTGCTTGGGAAAAAACCTGCCCAGCCAGAGACTGTGTTTCCAAGTTCTTTTCACAAATAATTGTGATTGCTAGTCTATTTCTTGTCAATGGAATATGAGCAGAAGTGATGTGTACTCCTCAAAAATTTCCCATTGGAATAATTTCTTTTTCCTTTGTACTAGTGAGGTGATGATACCAATTGTCAAGCTTCTATTAGTTTAGGTCCCTGAATGACTGTGTGAACCCCTCCATCAAGACTATACACCCTCCCCCAACTGTGGATCAAACTTTAAAGGAATGAGAAATTTTTATTAATTTAAGGCACTAATCTTTGGGGTTTAAGTTTCAGCTCTGTTGCTTAGGAGGCATGTTTTTCTGTAATAGCACCCAGTATTGCCTTAATTATATACAACACTCTATTATTGGCTGCTGTTTACAGATTTATATATCCAATCTGAGTTTCCTCCCTAAACCCCAAACCTAAACACTTAACTGTCTTTGACATTTCCACTTGGAAGTCTAATAGACACCTTAAGCCTACCATCTCCAAAGTTCTCGATAAACGTTTCCCTAAACCACTTCCTCTGCAACCTTTCTTGTCTGTGTTAAAGAAACAGAACTTTCTTAAGGCATCTCCATTCTTCCAGTGGTTCAGAGAAAAAAAGCTTACAGTTAATGTAGATTTCTTTTTTCCTCTCACACCTTCCAAATCTGGTCTTTTAGGTAATAACGTTAGCTCTCCCTTCAAAATATGTCCAGAATTCAAATATCATCAGAATCCAACCTCTTCTTATCACCCTTCCAGCCACTACATTGAGTCACACTAGGAGCACCTCTTGCCTGGATTGTTACGAAATTCCCCTAACTTGCATCTCTACTTTTGTTCTTGCTCCCCTAGAGTCCGTTCTCAAGTCAAGAACTGGAGAAATCCCATTAAAATAGAATTCAGATCTCGTTTGTTTCTGCTCAACCTTTCAAAGATTTCCCATCTTAGTGTAAATGCTAATATCTTTGTCAGGGCCTCCAGAGCCCTACCTGCTAAGGCCCCTGTTTCCTTCCTGATTCCCACTTCTGAATGTCTACAACTTTTGATATTTGTTTCTCTTGTGGTATCACATTTGAGGCTCTCTTCATGGCTGTGTATGAACAGCCTAGAAGAGTCAAAAGAGACTTCTTTTCTAGTTTCAGTTCTGTCACTTAGAGACAGAGCTTTTGATCAACTTTATTAACTTTTTTGAGTCTCGTGTTTCTTATATCTAAGCTGGGGGAAATCATGCTCATTACATAGGATTGTTGGTTAATAATGAGTTAAAGAAAAACATACTGAAAACTCTAAATTCATGTTGACATCATAATTAACACCACCACCATTATCACCACCATCATTATCATCCATCATCATCTCATCATCATCATCATCACTACCATCCATCATCATCATCACCACCACCATCACCACCATTACCATCATCACCACCACTATCATCACAATCATTACCATTATCACCATCACTGTCATCATCATCATCATTGTTCTATAGCATAGTGTTTATGGTGTAGTCTCTGAGGTCGTTACCTGTATTCAAACCTTGACTAGCGGTGTGACCTTGGGCAAGTTACATAACTTTTCTGTCTTAAACTTCCTCATTTGTGAAATAGGCTGTACTAATTATATCTATAATTTTAAGGTATTATGTATACTATATATTATACTGTGTATAATGTTTAAGACATATTTAATGAGATGATAGATACAGTGTTTAAAAAGAACCTGTCTCATTGTGTGTGCTCAATAAATGTTAGCTATTGTTATTATTCTATCTATCCTATCATGCTATATAGTTGTCAAGGCAAAGACTCATCTGGTCCATCTGTCTGTTTATCTCCTGCAGGAACAACAGCTTAGCACATAGTGGATCCTCAAAAAGTTAAATAAATACTTGATGTTTGGTTGTACAAACAAATAAATGAATGGATGGATGAATCAATACATAGCTCAAAATTAGGCAGGGCATAATATAGCACACACTAAGTTTTAAATTGATAACTCTGTAAGATGTTTTCAAGTTTTAAGATTGATAAGAAGAACTATAGAAGCTCAGGGACTGTAGGAGGTGTGGACATTCAGAGGTGTGTACACTAGATTTTGCTCTTGCCCTTTGGGGAAGCTCTAGGAAACCACAGGAACAGTTCTCTATGAACAGTGTGGAAGCAACTGATGGGATTTTCTCAGAATGAACTCTTATTAAATAAGATCTGCACAAGCATGCTTTTTTTAGAGTGACCTTTGGTCAGATAAATGGAAACTCAAACAACTTTAAGGAATTATTCAAGATCAAAGAGCAGTCAGTAGAAGCGGATGAGGATACTTTCATGAAAACTGGTGTTTTCAACTCTGATCCCTCTTATTTCCACACTTGGTTTTGGTGAGGTTTCTGTCTGTTTCCAGTATGGTAACAGTTGATTAAATTGTGGAATACTAAACAAATTATGCATTTGCAAATGTACGCCTCATTTCTAACTCCTGTTTCTAGAAACATCTTTGCCATGATCCTGAAGAATAGCAGAATGCTGTCCCCAAATCTGCCACTTTGGTACATTGATTATTTTGCGCTGTACGACTTGAAAAACAGTCCTCTGAACTCTCCTGATCTGCATAAAAACAAAAGGAACTCAACTGTCATAAATCTTCTCCATAAGAGTTTCATCAACCAGGAAAGACTGACTCGTTCCAGGAGAGGAGACTAGAAATTGACTCCAGACAAACTGTGTCACACACTGTCATATCTCCCACCTGTTCTTCTAAGGGCCATTCATCTTTCCCCCAAATAATTGACTCTTCCCTAAGAGGCTGCATCCTCCCACCCCTTTCCCTACAAAAAAAAAATGGTATTTCATCCTGAATTCTAAGCCACCCCAGAGAGATATCATTTTCCCCTGGATATCTCTCATGTATGCATGGGGTATACTTGTACATGTCAATAAACTTCTACTTGTTTTTCTTTTGCTAACCTTTTCTTACAGGAGTCTCAGCTAAAAACTCAAAAAGTCAGAGGGAAAATTACTTTTCCTCCCCTACAATCCCTAGAAGGACTGTTATTTACTGAGTCCCCCAAAACACAAAGAGACTTTTAGATGCAGTGCCTAGCAACTGTAGAGTCTCTATCAATATTTGTTGAGTTGATGAATGAGTGCCTTATATGCAATAATGGATAATATTTAGAGGTTCCTACGGGTTGTCTCTTTGTTTTGTGGCTGCTTTGCACCGCAGAGTTCAGACATAGCCTGGTAGAGCTTAAAGGACAAGGAGTATCTCCTCCCACACGTGACATTACAGTGACTGAGGAGGGTGGGACAGGATGGAGGTGTGTGTCCTTTTTACACAGATGTGTTGTTTTCAAATGCTAGATTTGCAAAACCTTTTATAAAGAAACGTAAAGCTTCTTATTCTGAGTCTTTTATTTTGTGGAGGAACACTGAGGCTCTGAAAGATTTAGTGGGTGAATATCTGAAGACAGCATCTTATTTTAAATATACTAAAAATTTCCATATTAAAAGGACTGCTGTTATTTATAACCTTGAATTTGTAGAAAGTAGCTTTTCAGATAGGAAAACATTTCTCTGTTGAAATGAAACAAATATCTCTGGTGAAAAAGAGAGAGAAAAACATGTAATTCCACGCACACCAGTAACACATTCACCCCACTGCTTGATAGGATGCTCTCTAAGAAGAGGGCTCTCGGCTTTTGCTGAGGACTGTCTTTAAAAAAAAAAAAAAAAAAAAAAAATGAAGCTAGTTTAGACGTTAAGAATTTTCAACTATAATAACAAAATCATTAAGTCAACCATACTACAAGTACTGACTTTTTATAGTCAAACACTTTTAAATGTCATTACAACACTAAGGGTTAGTGATTGTACAATACAGATTTCAAAGAAGGAAGGAGATAAAACATGCGCATTATAAAAATGTGTAAAAAATAAAGTACAGTATCATCTGTAAGCATGACCTAACTATTAGTAGGTCCTCTGGTGACTGTCATATGCTGGTACCTAACCATGGAGACATTTCTTTTGCGATCTGCGGAGCCAACACATAGCCTTGGCCTGGGTGCTAAGGGAGCTGCTGGCTTGTGGAGAGAGTGCTGGCGCCCCGCTGTGGTGCAGAGGGGCACTGCCACTTAAGAAGTGACTTCCTCTCCTGTCAACCTTCCTGAAAAACTGGGATATTAATACACTAAACCTTTGGAGATCTCTGCCTGCTCCTTCACACAGAAGGTCCTGGGGAGTCCACATTCAACAACTTCATAAAGCTCCAAGCTCTGTGAGGCAAGAGACACAAAGTTAAATCTTGAGTCCTCCAGACCCTTCCTTCCAGCAGTGCAGGATTTGAGTGGAGTGTGGGTGGATTTAAACCCAGTTTTGCCCTAGGTGATAATCCTAATCTCCTAACACAGCTCACGTTTTTATTTTTTAAGGTACATTTGTTCTCATAAGCTAAATGCCAAAATCCTGTGATTTTCTTTGTTTATGCCAGATATAAGGTCCTACTTGATGACTATGATTATTCCTGTTACAGGATTCCATTAAATATATTCGTATTCTAATGGACCACTTTAGCTCAAAGGGCAGAAAAAAAGATTTGCCAGTTTCTCTGAGAGGCTTCCTAAATTCCCAGGAAACTTTTCTATGCAACCAAGAGAAAGCCAATCTCAAATCGGGTAATTATTATGCATGACAATATTTAGAAATCCTGTTATGTGGTTGGATTTTCAGATCATTTGGATAGGAAGGATAAAAGGACATGGGAGATCCCAAAATATGAACCAGAATCATTGGAGGAAAACATTTCCTGTGGAACCATTCATATCCATCCTACAGTTGGTGCAACCATGAGAAAGGCCTGCAGCCCGTATCTCCAAGGCAGGACAGCTGTGCATTCCTGGTCAGATCATACATTTATTCATCCAACACATTCTTAGTGGGTACGGTACTTACTGTGCTCTAGGCACTATGCTAGGAGCTAAGGATAAATGAGTGAATCAAACAGATCATTCATCCTTACCTTCACAGACCTTTCATTCTAGCGGGAGAAAAGTAAAATGATTAAGTGCAAGGAAGGAAAGTTATGGGGAGACATCACAGAGAATAAAGGGGACTCTGATTAATCCAGAAAGGCAGGGGCCATATTAGACCTCCTTGAGTCAGTTACCCTGAGACCCTAAGAGGAGTTAACAGGGTAAAGAGCAGAGAAGAGAAAAGGTTCCCCTGCACAGGGAACAGGATGTGCCCTGAGATGAGAGGGAGCATGCACCACTGGCCAGAGTTCATAGAGCATCGAGGGGGTAGGGAGAGGAGTGAGGTAGTTTGAGGGAGAGGCAGAGGTCAAAGCAGGTAGGTCACTGTAGGATTGTAGTCTTCCCCAATGGCACTGAGAAGCCACTAAAGGATTTTAACTTGACGTGATCTCACCTTCAGTCATTCCATGGGTACAGTAATGGGTGATGTCTTACCATTTTCTGGGGCTGAGCTCCCAGCCAAAGAGCCCTTTGAAGAAATGGCTCAGCCCAGTCTGTGTCAGCAGGGAGGTGTAATTTAACTCTCCTTCTTATTTGCTTTCAGGAAAAGATCAAGGGTGTTTTTTTTTTAAATTAAGTCCTCCATTTTCCATTTATAAGAATAAATAAAAGAGCATTTTTCCAAATGTCAGAAATTGATGACTAACTGCAAAAGTACAGATTTGTAAAATGAAAGCGATACTAGAGTCTGTCAGTTCTGCAGCTACTACGGGCAGTAAGGTCCCAGAAATATCAGTTTGCCATTCATCTTCCTGTTTGTGGTGCTCAAACAAGCAACTCCAGGTGACTCCAACTCCTAGAAATTGTCTTAATGTGCCCTCCCCTTACTATTATTTCACTAAACTTGTAGCACTGGTTTGGTGTGCTTGCTCTCAATAAAACTTTATTCTGCTGTGGCTTTTGTGCACATCCCTATAACACACTCCACTATTCTATTTAACATCACCCGAGGAAATAACTTGCTGTTTTTGGTCAACTAGTGTCATGGGGTGGAGGGTGGGATAAAAATCAGTGTTAGCATAGATAGGCCTAAGCTTGATTTCCTTCTGGACTCTGATTTGTAAACTTGGGTAAGTCTGTTTGTTTGCTTGTTTTTAAACACTTCTGCATCTGTAGTTCTTCACTGAGAAAGGGGGTACAAAAATATATCTATGTGGTTTTTTTGATGATGATTAACAAAACTACAAGTGTGTTGCACAGAGCTTTTCCATGTAGAGCTATACAATTTTTTAAAAAAAATATGTATCATTTGTTTTCTCATAAGGAAATGTTAAGCACGTACCTTTCATGAAAATTTCCAGTGAACAGAGAAGGGGAGACAGATTTTTGGATGGCTCATTGATTCTTTTTAAGAAGGTAACATATCCTTACATTCAATTCTGTTTGCACTTTTGAAACACTATGCTTTGCAAAATATTAACTGAAGTGTCCTGTGTCATCGCCTAGATTCCTTCTCTCATTTTATCTTGGATTTGTCCCTGCATTACTTTCAAGGTCAGAACAAGACTGTTCCTTATTTGCTTCTACTCAGGTGGAAGATTTTTTTTTTTTCTTGTACCCTCTGCTGACATCTCATGGATTCCCTGCTAGACCTTTGAAAAAAGAAAAATCTGCTTTGAATGTTGAACTGCTGCGTGTGTAATAGTAGGAGCCATATTTTGACACATTAAAACATTTAGAAAAGAGAAAGATTTTCTTTCCTAAATATCGAAGGGAAAATTGTTGCAGTTACTTGAGTGACAACTGCTCTAATTTCACGTTCCTTTAAGTTTCTGGTGGTAAGATGCCGGGACACTACGGTTGCACCCAGTGAGTCTAAGATGCCTTTGCAAGAAAGCTGCGCTTTCTGAGGACGCTGGCCTGGAAGATAAAGCTCTTTTAGATCCAGAAGGAGAATCGCATTTCCTTTCCTTCCCTTTCCTCACCACAATGCGTCCTGTAATTAGCGGAGCAAGTAAATCTGAGCTAAGCTAGGCAAATCACTGGTTTTCCACGAAATAATTATATTTTTGTTGCTCCCGGACATGTGCACCTCTAAGCCTGAAAACAGAGAAAGATGTTTTTCTATTTCGTGACGGGGGCAGGGAGAAGAAAAGTGGATGCGACAGTGGCAATAGGAGTGAAACTAGTACACTAGTACGAGGTGGAAAAGAAACGGATTCGGTGGGAGCGTGGGAACAGCGCGTTCTGCAGAGGGCGTTGCGGCGCGCTGAGAGAATGCCCAGGACGCGATCTGATAACTCTCGGAGGGGGAACAAAATGAGGCTTTTCTAAACTTTCTGTGCCATCCACAGAGTTCCTTAGCGGGTCGGGGGAGGCGACGCCCGGGAGAGGCAGGTAGAGCCCCCCCTCGCCCGCCCCCCCCCGCGGTGCGGCCCGGCATCTCCTTCAGATACTGAGCCTGCGGCGCCCCCTGCGCGCCCAGTTGACCCGGGTGTCCCCTCGCAGGAGCCTGCGCGGGAAAGGGAGTCACACGTGGGTCGCGCCGGCCCCTTCACTAGATGGACGCCCGACGCTGCCTCCGGGGCGGGGACAGCTCCGGCTACCTTGGGCCCGGCGCGGCAATTCCACCCAGAGCTCGCTGGCTCCGGGGGTGGCAGGTCTCCGCGCGTTGTGTCCGCGAGAGGGGAGCGCAGCTGCCGACCCCGCGGTCACAGAGGCCCCGTGTCGCCGGCCGGCTCCGACAGGTGCGCGGTGCCCCGGCCGGGTGCTCGCGTGCTCCCTCCCCGCGGCCCGGGCGCCGCGCCCGCCCCGCCCCCGCCCCCGCCCGCCGGCCGCCCGGGGCAGGGCCTGCAGCCGTGGCCGGCGAGCCGGGACCGGGCATGGGCCGGCGTCCGGCGTCGGAGGGCGGCTAAGGACGGCCGAGGGTGCGCACCCGGCTGGGGCCGAGCCGGTGGGCTGCAGATACACGGCCCCGCGGCGGCAGCGGCGAGCCCCGGCTGTCGCTGCCCCGCACTGTGCGGGTCCAGCGGGCGGCGCTGCCGGGCGCGATGCGCTGAGCTCCCGGGGCTGAACGTGGGGCTCACGGGCGCGCGGGCAGCAGAGCCCATGGAGCCGGCGGGCACCGGGCGGAGCCTGCGGGCGCCCACGCCGCTGCTGCTCCTGCTGCTCCTGCAGGTGGCCGGGCCGGCGGGCACCCTAGCTGAGACCCTGCTGGACGCGCCCAGGGCCATGGGCACTAGCTCCAGCCCGCCCAGCCCCGCGAGTGTGGTGGCGCCCGGAACGACGCCGTTCGAGGAGAGCCGGTTGCCAGTGTTCACCCTGGATTACCCCCACGTGCAGATCCCCTTCGAGATCACCCTGTGGATCCTGCTGGCCTCCCTGGCCAAGATTGGTGAGCGAGCTGGGCCCGCGGGGCAGGGAGAATCGGGAGCCGACGCTCCGGAGGGTGTCCGGGTTGGAGAGTTGACCTCTGCGTGGTGACCACCTCCCTGTCGACCTGGGCGGGGGCGACAGATAGAGCAACTTCTTCTGGTCAAGAAGGACACAGGAAGGAGCAGTTTCGTGTTTTGGGATCTTAAGTGGACATTGGCCGTGAAATAGCCCCAAGTATTAGCCCATACACACTTTGCGATTTGCTGCTTACTTCTGCCTCATTGGCCAAGTGTGACAGCCCTCTGCCTAAGCGGAGACCTGTTTACTGAGGGAGGAGGGCAGAGGGCTGAAATGTATTGCTCTCACCTACTGGGAGAGAGGTGCTGGCAAGCTCAGAGGCTAAATTTGTTAAAGGCCTGGTTGCTGGAGGGGAGAGACGTGTCCGTGATCTAGACCTGACCATGCACCTGACTAATGAGGTACATGGAAGGGGACCAGGGACACCTGAGCTCCTGCTGCTGGGACAGTAACGCTGTCTCCTCCCTCCTTTGGGCTTAGGCTGTCACTCTCCAGGAAGTGTTTTCTTAGCTGACTGAGGCCAGTGAGGCGAGATGCATATTCAAAATAATTAAACCACCTTTCAAACTACCTTTAACCCCCATTTGGAAAGCAAAAGCCTCAGAATGTGTTTTCTCACCTTCATTCCCCTCCACCACATAAACCTTTGTGGTGATCATGGTGCTTTATTTTACTTTATACTTGAAATACTTGTTTACCTTAAAATGTGTCAACTACTGTTGTAATGATTCAGAAGTTATTAGGTGGAAAGAATTGATGCATTGTTGCCTCGGTTTTATCCATTTGCTCCATGAAAAGCCCTGTGCTGTCCAGTGAGGCGGGTTTCCATCAAGAGTGAAAAGACACATTGCCTGTCACCATTGACGAGCTCAGTGATAAGAGCGAGAGATTGTACACACACCAGTGATCTTAATGCAGAAAAGTGCTAAGTAGGGTGGGAAAAGATAACATGGCAGTGTAGGGAGGCAGGAAACACTTCCTCATGCAATGGAAGCATTTAAACTGCGTTTCCAAGGATGGCAAAGATATAGTCAGTTGGAGATGAGAGGAAACCGTTCCTGAGAGGCATAAACACAGACATAAGGAGGGAGGGAAGCACAAAGCAGGTAGAAGGGATGTTTTATGGGAGGGTGGAAGTTGTGGGAGGTAAGTAAGCTTGAAGCGGACCTCCAACATCAGATTACATTAATTAGATCCTGTTAGTGGTGACCAAAGGAGATACATGCTACTTAATGACTTTGCCGTCTGTAATTGCCTGGCTTTGACATGTCCTACTAGTTGAGTGCTTTAATTCCACCTGAGAAATAGAATGAGAGGAAGTGGATTTCCCCACCTGTCAAGCTAGATATACACATTTACAATAAACTTGTTGCCTGTAATAATACACTCAGGTGCCATCTCCTTCTACGGGCCTCACAACAACCCTGCCATGTAGTGAGGACAGATATTAGTACTCTCACTTGGTAGAGGTGGAAACTGAAACTCAGCGTTTATACGAGTTGCCCACAGACACACAAATTGGGGAGCCAAATGCAGGCTCTGTTCACTCTCCAAGTCCCAGCCTCCTTCACTGGAGGTGTGCTTTGTGCCCCGTTTCCACTGCTGCTTCTCTGTCACCATTTCTACTCAGTTACAACTCTTTCTTCTGTTCTTCACTCCTGATTATTTTAATTTGATTAATTACACTAATTACAGCCTCCAGTAGGCACTTAAGCTCATTATGTCTAATTTTCACAACCATCCTGGGTAGGTATGATCACCCCATTTCCTATATGAGGAAACTGAGACATGGGGAGGTTAACCTGCTGCTGGGTGAGCCAGAATCCCCCCAGGTCTGTCTCATGTGTATCCTCTTTGTGTCTATCCAGGAAGTTTGTTTTGTTGTGAAAATTCAATGAGAATAGGTATGTATAACATTCTTAGGATAATGCTGGGCATGTTGTAAACACTAAATAGCGTCATCAGTACTGGGAGTGGTAGTGACAGTAACAGCAGTGCTGGGACCATCTCTGGCACTCCAGTTCCTTTCTCGCTGGGCTGGGCTGCCTGCTTCTGTTTTAGGCTTAGCCTTCTCCACGCGTTGTTATTCTGTGGGTTGCTTCTTATGCTTGCTCCTTTTCTATCATGATCTCTCCATCTTCTTTGAGCTTATCACATTGTGTGGTATATTATTAAAAGGCATTTATGCTTGCATGAGGTCACAGGTGTATTGAACTGCCTGTTGGCAGTTTTCTTATCCAGGTGTTCCTGGCATTTGCTGTTCTCCCCTACCCTGCCAAATGCTAACCTGCTCTGGCTACTGTTTCCTCTTTCCTACCCGCATCTGGGGTAGTCTGGGGTAGCACAGAGATGGATGCAAAGACAAATGTTCCTGGATCCCAGGACAGAAGGGTAAGAGTAGAGAGGGGTGTGAAAGGAGACTGCAGTGGGTGGGGTGAATAGTGTAGTTCTCTGAGCAGAAAGTGCGAGTTTAGAATCCCCAAAGCTGGGCCTGGGTCCCTTTTCCAGGTTCTTCCTATAGATAGTGCATCCTTGTAGTCTGTTGCAGTCCTGTGCCTAGGGAGCCTGGAAATGCTCAGAGATCTCCCCCACCCACCTGCCCCAGGCCCCAACCTTTCTGATCGGCTTAGGGGAAGACTGTCCTGGTCCTGTGGAACACTTTCACAGCCCATTAAGCAGTCTTCTAGTCATGCAAGTTCTATTTGAACTTTTGCACTGGAAAAACTTATTTTGGGTGACTTATATGACCTAATTTGCTCATGTTTGGGGAGGATGATAAATTGAGCTGTGTGGAGGGGGAGGTGAGGCTATGAGGTAACAGGAGTATTAACTCATGCAAAATGCCATGGTTTCTATTTGGGGCACTTTTATGCCTGTACCTGGTGTACCTGAACTTACCTGCCCCAGAGAACATGGAGAAATATTGTGAGTGATTAATCAGAACAAGGTTAAATCAGGTTACCCAAAGTGGAGCCTTCTGATAACCTTTGCAGGAGGTTTAAATCACCTGACACTGACATAACATCGTATGGCAACTGTAATTGAAAAATAAAATTTTAAAAAGCATGCCTGATGGTGAATTTGGAATCGTTTTGCTTGCCCACAGGGATGGTGTTCTGTAGCCTGGAAAAATAGGTAGCCAAAGAATTCAGAAGAGAACAATTTCCTGGAGTGTTAGGATTGTCTCCTCTGATTTTCTTGCCCATGAAATGGGTCAGTGGGATTTGAACTTGGGCATTCATTCCATCTCTCTTCAAGGACAAAGCACTGGGTCCCCTGTGTTGAGTATCAAGTGCCCCTTGTTTGCCTCCAGTGGTTCCTCAGATGCCCCTTCATTTATATTGTGGTCTTGTAGAGCTGGTCTATTTGACTCTTCCGGGTGTCACCACTCAGCCTGCCCTTTTTATTTCCTTTGGGTTTAAACTTGGAGTTAGGATGCAGAATTTCCCACTTCCCTCCATCCTGTTGTCTTGAAATTAAGTAACTTGTGTTATTATTTTAAGAGGAAGACAAAGCGATTTGGTCTGTGAAGATTTCTCCTCTGGGGCCCAGGCTGTCCTGTATTTGAAATATGAAACCAGAGAGTTTCCTCGGATAATGCCTGCCTGAATTACGAAGATCTTGATCTCTGGGGAAAATCTATCCTTGCCCTTTATTTGTTTCTCTTTGTCATTTTTGGTTTTCCAGAAGCATATTCACCAGCTAGTTGGTCAGTGAATGAAGCTCGTGGTCTTCACCTATTATTTAAACCCCATCTCACTTTGAATACACTTCTAATAACCTGGTCTTCCTGAAGGCATGTGTGTATCTCTAATAAAGCTAAAAGGAGAGTTCTGATTCCTTTGTCTCAAAGTCTCCATCTATTCCCATTGGGCTAACCATGCATTTTCTGTTTTCTGTCTGAAGGGTGACTTTCAACAGCTTTCTCATATTCTTTCTAAGGACCATTTCAGGCGACTTCTAGAATTCTATCACCATGCTCTACCACAGAAAGATTTTTGTACCTTTTAAAATAATAGCATATTGTTATAATATAATATTTTTCACCAATAATGTTACTCTGTGTATCAACTTTAACAACGACAAAAATATTTATCATTAATGGGATGCTTTATTTTTCACATATCTTGAAGCCCTAGAAGTATACAAAGAACCTTTTGTATAAACTTGTTTTTCCCTGTAGGTTGTAAAAACCCACCTGTAATAAAACCAATTGAATTTGATGGTTTGTATATGGATAGATTTTTCACCAATGATTAAATTCTAATTTTTTTGTCTTATAATTTAGACCTGGTTTATATTTAACTTCCTCCAGATTAGTTTTTAATTTTTGTAAGCAATGTATACATAGATTTGCAAACATGCTTACCAGTTTATCTTCACTGTTACTTCTTGTATCTTCCTTTTTCTTCAGATTGTTTCATTTTTACTGAAATATATTCTTTATTGGCTACTTCAGGGAGGGTTTTTGAATGATAAATTCTCTTGGTTTTTGTCTGAAAATGTCTTTATTTTGATTGTTCTCTTGAATGATTATATAACAGAGTATAGCAGTTGAGTTATTAGCACTTATCAGTTAGAAGACATTATTTCATTACTTTCTGCCCTCTTTTGTTGCTAAGGAGAATTATGTTGTTACTCTCATTGGTCTTTGGGATTAAACTGACCTTCTCTGTGCTTGTATTTCAGATTTTTCATTTGGTTATCCTGCTGTTTCCTGTGGATTTGTTTAGTTTTTTCTTGCATGGAACTTCTTGTGCTTTCATGTCTCTTAATGCCATTTTATGTTTTTCATCTCTTTTCCTTTTTCTTCTATTTCTTGGTGGTTTTATCAGATCTTTTTTCCAGCCTGCCCTATTATTTTCAGTGTGTTTCTAATCTGTGGTTAACTTACTCATTGGATTTTTTCATTTAAATTATATTTTCATTTAAGTCTTTTTGGTCATTTTTCAAGTCCATCTGCCTTTTGTTCATGTTCTTTATTATTTAATTATAGTTTTTAGTCCTCCTTTCATTTTTAAATTTATTTATTTTATTTTACAGATGTTTTTTCAGATTGTTCTGTTATTTCTAGTTTTGGGGAGTTATGAGTTCTTATGTTTATCACATCTACTGACTTTCCCTTTTGTGTATTTATTTCCTAATACACATTATAGTTTTTATTGTGAGTTATCTTCAGCAGGGGATGTTTACTTGATAGGATTCTGTTTTCTTTAAGTTGTAAAAGGTTCTCACATAATGATGTTGAGTGTTCTTCTTGCTGGGACCTGGGGTTTCAGTGATTGGTTTTTAGCATTAGTTATTTAGCTTCGTTTTCCTATGATTCAAGTACTATAAATATAGACTTTATCCTAATATGTGGTGGAGACCTGAAATTTTATACTTCACAGGTGAATTTTCCCTCTGCCCAAGGCCATAAAGAGTTGACATGTTTCCTTCCGTTTCTTCTCTGGCCATGGGCATCTTTTACTATTTATTTATTTAGGACAGTGTAGCTCTTTGAGGCTAAGGGATTTATGCCCGCGTCCTTCCCTTACTGGTCTGAAGTCATACTGGGCAGGTAGTAGGTATATTTGGAATTCTCCTGGTTCACAGTGGCTTGAAATCCTACCTACATCTCTTGCTTTGATTACTCTCCTTATTCCCGGCCTCCTAGACTTCCAGAAAAATTTTTGAACATGGCTAGATATTAATATTGTATGGTTGTAGTGAGCGGAGGCTCTATGTTGACATTGTTGGATGGCTCGGTGACATTTTACATGGTACTTTTTAAGAAATGCTTTCTATATAATGTTGAAAGTCCATAAGTTTGCTCTTCTCATAGAATATCACGATGGAATCCCTAATGTAAATTAAAAATAATAATGTACTTTTTTAGTTTTTTCTATCCGCAGAATATAGAGGTGTGAGTATTCTGTCTTTGTTTTATCATCTATAGTTTCACACTTGGATAGAAGGGGAATAGCTCAGCAGTTGAAGAAGTGTGGACTTAAATTTTGGAAAAGATATCCCCTGCTTAGAAGTAGGAAGACCTTGGTGCAATTCCAGTTCTGCCATTAACTTTGTCTTATGACCTTGGAAAGTCTTCACCTACTTGATTCTCTCGTTTAATTAGTAAAAGTAGGAATCTATATTTGCTCCATCTGTTTACTATTTACATAGGGATAATATGAGATACTTTGTAGGGAAGGAAATCAGTTACAACAAAGATTTTACTCTTATAGCAAAAGCAACTTAAGCCAAGGCAGATGTGTTTGTTTTATTAAAGTGATGTGTAGACATGGGCGTGTTGTCATTCTAAATAAGACGTGCACAATTAAGTGTAGGTTACTCTCTCCAATTACATCTTTTAAATGCGGTGAATCATAATGGATGTACTTCCTGCAACAATCCTGTTCATTGTTCCTCACTGTCCAAGGCCTTTCTAATCTGGATTTGAAAAATTCATCCCTTATATGAAGATGTGTGTGTGTATTGCTCTCTCCCTCTTCAGTAATTCCAGAGGAGGGTGTGGGAACTCCTCTAAAAATTCTTCATATGACTGTGACAGAATTATATTTTAAATGTGAATTTTATGACTTCGTGTTGGCATACAAAGGCTCACATATGAAAGACAAAAATGAAAAATCAAATTCACAATTACATTTAGAAATTTAAACTGAAAACGAACCAGATTACACATGCCCGCCCTGCATGTGAAAGCACTCTAAAATAAAATTGGGAGGTTTTCTTATCCATAGAAAGTCCTTATGGAGTCACAGGGCGGTGAAACAATTCCGTTGCCATATTTCTTGACTGCGCCACTGGCAACCCTGCCACTCTGTGTTCCTAAGCTTATTTCCTAGCGATCCCCAGTCTGGGAAACCTGAGCAGTGTAATGGAACCTAGTGAAGCCTCTTATGGTGGCAGTGGAGGGCGGAGATGGGTGAGACAGGATAATCCCTCTACCATGGTTTCTTTAATAAAATAATAGCTCACCATGATGGGGCGTTCACCCATGCCAGGTATTTGGGCCAAATGCTTTATGCCCATTATCTTATGTAATCCTCACAATAACTCTGGATAGTAGGCACCATTATTATCCCCAGTTTGAAGAAATAGATGAGGAAACAGGGCTAGAGAGCTCAGGGAACTTGCCCAAGGCATTGCAGCCCGTATGTGGTAGAGGTGGGGTCCTTGGCTGGTGTACGCCATCGCTGCATTGTGTCCTGCCATCCTACCTCTCATGGAGAAGAGTATTACGTGTTAGACCTGTGTCGATGGTCTTCAGAGCACCTTGATGTATCTTACATCACTTGCTCTTAACCTGGAGCGTGAAGTCTTGCTGCACTTGAGCCTCATGCTGACCCTTATTTACTCATTTTGACTGTCTCAGATTGTCATCGTAAAATCAGGCAATAATAATAACACCCGGCCTACTTCACAGGACCACTGTGTAGACCCACTGAAATAATATGTGAAAGCAGTTGTAACTCCGTAGTTAAGGTGAGTCTGACCTCACAACAACTCTATAAACTGGGTAGTACAGAAAGTGCCAACAAAAAGGCAGGGTGGCATAACTCATAAGAGTATCAGAGCTAGAACTTGAGTCTAGAATTTCTGAACATTGGTCTAGCCTTTTCCATCATCCCCAACTTAGGGACTGTAGCATTTTAATGCTTTTGAAGTATATATTTATCATGTTAAGGATTCATAGGTTAAAGGTTCAACCCATATGACTTGGGCTACTATATAAATTTTAATAGGCCACAGTCCAACCTGAACAGATTTACAGAAGAAAAGATGTCACATCTGTCTCATTATTGCACGTACATACACATTTTTTGAATTGCACGTGTACACATGTGCATAGAGACACATATGCACACAGAAACGACATTCATTTGGCCATAAGTTCCATGAGGGAAGGGAATTTATTTGACTCACTGTCTAGAACAGTGCTTGGCACGTATTAGGTACTCAACAAATAATTACTGAGGAAATGAATAACTAAATATTTAGAGACATAGAGATATTTTTTGTTACATCTCAATTTAATCATGGTAATTAAGGTAACCATACATCATGGTTTGTCCACGATGTCCACGGTTTACATTTGTTATCCTAGCACATATATTCATAGCCTGTCCTTTCATTCTCAAATATACTGTTTTTAGGATAATTTATTTGGTCACTGTACGTACAATGCATGTGTGCTTTTATCTCACTTACATCAGTAACTTAAGCTCTGTTCAAAATCTCAGCTCTGCCACTTTACTACCTGTGGACTTTGGGTGAGTTTTAATACACCTCTCTAACCTCAATTATTTCATCTGTATAATAGGATGATAATAGTAACTTTCTCATTAGGTTGTTGTGAGGATAGAATTAATGCACTTCATAAATGTGCTGTCTTACAGACTTCAGAAATTTGGTTAGCCCTTGGTTGAGAACCGATGTCTTGCTTCCCTCTCCAAAGCATAATAGCATTATATTGTGAAAGTCTATTTTGTCCAGTTTTTCCATAGCAAGTTGATCTCGATGTTCCTCTCTCCTGCTGTTGGTGTTACGCATATCTTTCTCTCTAAATCATACATATTTTGGTTTCCAGTGTTGCATAAAGTTAAACATTCATCTTACTGGTTTTGTAAGTTAGTTTGTGATGGAAAAAGAAAGACAGTGCACACACCCTTTGTTTTATCCGAAGTTTCTATGTTGGAAATTGAAAGGCGTACAGTCAGGTGTAATAGGTGAAGGGCAGAAGGAGACGGTGAGTGTGCAAGGTTCACGGTCAAGTGAGACTGTCTCTGCAGAAGCAGCTCTCTTCTTGACCCTCCTCCTGACACCCCCGGAGCTGCTGGGTCTGCTCAATGTCATCAGGGTCCCCAGACATATCAACTCACCCACAGGTTGAGGGAATGCACTTTTTAGTAGATTTCCAAGTCCCTTTGTATTTTTGTACAAACAAGGTTTCTGTAGGAATCTAGATAGGAAAGAGTTTTAAAGCCAAGTGCTGCTGAAAGTAATTTTTGCTATAACAACTGTAAATCAGCCCTCTTTATCCCCAGAATTCTAAAGCAGAACCACGCATTGGCTGAATGTACGTTTTCTCTAACAAAACACTAGGATGATGAAGAGAAATGATGAGACATTGCAGCCCCTCCTTTCCCATCTGATTGAAATTTCTGATACTCTGGAGGACAAACTTAGCATTAGTTTGTCTTCTCAGAAGAGTGGCATCGTTCTTCGTGCATTCTCCTGTGAGCTATCTGGAAGGATGTGAAGATGGTGCCTCCAGCTCGAGGACTCCCATTTTTAAGGGAAGTAGAAAATATATATGCCTGTGTGCAAAAGTTCTCACCCCAGTCTCTGTTTGTGCTGCTGCCCAGGCTTACTTTCTTCAGTACTTTTATCACTACCTGACATGTGATTATTTATTTATTGGTGCACTGTGTACTCACTGCCCCTCCCTGATCCAGTAGAGGCTGGGGGTGGGGTGGGGCTTGTGTCTTTTGTTTTTGTATACCTCTGTGGAGCTGTGAATGCACAGAGTTAAAACTCATGATGTCTACATTTCCAGTAACACTGTGTTTATATTTTCAGTGGTTTCACACCTCGAATTTATTTTGAGTCTCACAAGTCTTTACTTAAAAATTTTTTTTTTAACATTCATTCATGTGCTCACATTCCAAGCTCTGCTCATGAGTGCTAATGGTTTTGCAAAAGGGATGTGGTGGATACGAGAGCTCATTTATGTATTTAATGACTGTAGTCCCTCTACAGTGATTTGTTTTCTTGGTCTTTTTCTTTTCATTTGATCTTGATGTTTCAATTTTATGTTTTGAGGCCACTGAAACAAGGGGAGCTGCTCCTGATCCCTCAATCTCTGAACAAATGCCTGTAATTGGGAGGGCTGTTGTCCTCCCTTTTTCCACTAAACATATCAGTAGGCTTGATTATTATTTTAATGAAACATAATAATTATGATGAAAGTGGAACCATAGAATTCTTAAGATGCACACACCCTGATAATCATTGAAACCCCTTTGGCCTCGGTGACGGTGGACCCATAGGAAGTCGTGTGGACCTGTAAAGACCACCGAGTTGGTAATCAGACGCTGGAGAGGAGGCAAAGTGAGCAAAAATGTTACGGTTCTAGGCAGTTTAGAAAATAGTGTAATTTACTAAATGGGGTTGTTTCTTAGTTTAGCCTGAGCCACCAGTGTGCAAGTAGTTCCCCTCCATGTAAATAACTAGTGACTGCAGTTGAGTGTTAGCAACCACTTAATTGAAAAATGAAATTAGGTAGCAATTACTGGCAATTGTGGGTTTCTTGTTTTTTTACTATACTTTGATCTATTTATTTTAAGCAAGTGGTAAATTTGTTTAGAAGGCAGGCTCTTAAAGGAATAAAAACCAAACAGAAAATAAAATTTCAACACAAGGTGGTGGGTTGGGTGGGGTAGCCTCCCTGAGTAACCTTGTCCAACTTAATGATGGCAGTGGGCAAACAACAAAACTGAAATTGGCAGAATTCATTTACTCCCACCTGGGTTGAAAGAATGGCAAGTCCTAGGAATTAACTTGTAGCCTGGGGCAATAAAATAAAAATTGCTTTCAACTGTTGGTCTGCTTGGAACGCTCTGAAGGTAGGTTGCAGTCTCCCAGTGTCCTTATTCACCTCGGGTGCTGCTCCCGTCCCCGTCCTCCTGCAGCTTGGTTATACAAGGGTTACTCAGAAATAGTCACCAGAACTGAACTACTCCAGGGATCCTCTCATTCCCCCTAAATGGTGCCAACACACTGGCAAGTTTCTACCCTCAGAACAGTTTCTTCAAATCTAATCTTTTCTTGGTCAAACCCCTTCATCAAATGGTGTTACTAAATGGAAAAAGAAAAACAAAGACAGCCGAGAGCCACACGAGGATAAAACTTAGTAAAGTTGAAGATATTTTTAATGACATGAGGGCTGGGGTGTCTACTTCATCGCTGTAAAGTCTACACCTGCAGTCCTGACAGATTCAGAACAAGCTCTGTGACGATTTTAGGCTGCCCTGCATGTCACATGAAACATGACTCGAAGACTTTCTAAATAAGAATACTCAGCATGTCCTCGGCTGCTCTCGGCGTTTTTGCAGCATGGGTCTTATTTCCCACCTGGCTATAGTAGAAATTCCCCTGGCGTGTGGATTACTTTACGCAGCGTGGGGAGGCATGCATTTCACACCCAGACATATTTTATGCAGAAGTATTTTGAACACTGTCCAGTGTCACTATTATTTCCTGGGGCAGAGTTATTGCCTTGGTGGGCGGGGAGAGTGCAACTAAGCCAGTTATAATTCCGGGCCATCTGATGGTATGTGTATTCTATCTTGGTTGTACCGTGCCCATGGAGCATTTTGCAAAATTCATGTGACACAAACCTCAGATTTTCCTTCTGTTGGCTGCCATCGACCCTGAGAGTGCTGATAGCAAGAACTGAACATTATTAGAATCCATCCCCTTGGCCTGTCCCACCTGTAGCTTCAAAAAGGAGAATGTGACCCATTAACAAGGTAATCTAAGATGGTCTTTTCTAGCAGGAGTAGCCAAGAGGGCAAAGGACATAACTAGTTTTGATCTTTTGAAAGCAGGTTAGTGGCAAACACTCTATGTAAAATTCAAAACCACGAATAACTAAATAAAAAGGGAGAAATATAATTTACAGAAAAGTACAATGTTGGAATGTTCGAAGGCACAAGACTGAGAGCTGTGTCAGTGGGGTTGTTTCCTGTACAGTGTTCCATGAGCTCGCTGCTGTGACAGCCTCATCAACAGCCACGGCTGGCCTGCCCGGAACCCAGGTAGGCAGCAGAAGCCTGGAGAGACCCAGCCTGTTTGCTCGCCCTCCAGGTCCCTGGGAGCCGAGCGGGTCAGTGCTGGGAGCATCTTCCCAGACCACCCAATTCCTGCGCAGAGCGTAGGTCCTCCCAGACACCTCCATGTGTGGGATCAAAGACTTCTCTCATTCCATGGGAGAGCTTTGCTGTTTATTCAATTTGTGACTTTCCTTGAAATCCGGAGCAACATAGTCTTTTCTGTGTGTGTGTGTCACATCAAACTTCTGAGAGCAGTGTCTGCCTTTGGCTTCAGTAGATGTGTCCTTTTGTATGATAGGAAATTCAGTTAGCATTGGGTGCAATGTCATTCATGAAGCGCCACGAAGCAGAGAGTTTATGGATGATGAGTCTGGGTGAGTGTGTGTGTGTGTGTTTGTGTGTGTGTGTGCGTGTGTGTGTACGTGTGCATGTGTGTGTATGTGTGTAATGCGCACCACCACACATACTCATACAAACACAGCTTTTAAGTCTGTTGTGAGTAAGTACAAGGCTGATGGTTAAATACTAAAAGTGAAATTTCTAGTCATTCTTCAGGCCCAACTTCTTGTGGAGAGAAAAATGTAATCCTGAGAATTGATCTTACCTTGCTGATGGCCCAGGAATGGAAGTGAACTTCACCGGCTCCATGTGCTGCCTGGGACCTGTCAGAGAAGTTGCCCCGTTGACAGAATCCAGCCTGGGGCCCAAGAGGGTCACGGAGGTACCCCTCGTGCCTGAGGAGCTGAGCCCTCACTCACTTGCTTCCAGCCTCATACCTGGTTATGTTTAGGGGAGCTGAGTGTATTGTTTGGGATACTTATACAGTCAGAGTCAGTTACAATTTGTTTTATAGTCAAGTTAATAATAATCAATGGGAATGCCATTCTCAGAATGTGATCATGTTCCCAAAAGGGAAATAAATAAGTAAAAATGGTGACGTTAACCATTTGTTAATGGTTAATTATCAAAACAATTAACCATTGATAAAAATGGGAGACCATTATGGAATACCTAAGGGAAAGGTGTTCATGTTTTACATCTTGAATAAAGAGTGGGCATGGGGAATAGTGCTGGGCTAGAGGTCAGGAGGCCGGCATGTTCTCTCATGCTGCCTCTGATACTGTTAAGTCACACAGCAACTTGGTTGTCTATGAATGTGACTCACAGAAACTCAGAGATACATTTTATTTGCTAAATTACTGGTTTATTATAAAAGGCTATAACTCACGAACAGCCAGATGGAAGAGATGCAGAGGGCAGGGTATGGTGAAAGGGCTCAGAGCTTCCATGCCTTGCCAAGACACTCTCCCCAAATCTCCATGTGTTCACCAACATGGGAACCCTCCAAACCCAAGTCCTTTGGGTTTCTTCAGAGGCTTCTGTATGTAGGTGTGGTTGATTAAATCATAGGCCATCGGTAATCATTTCAGCCTTCTGCGCTCTTCTCCCCTACCTAGAGGTCAAGGGATTGGGACTGAAAGTTCCAGCCTTCTAATCGCATGGCTGGTTCTCTGGCAACCAGCTCCATCCTTAGGTGACACCTAGGGGCATTCTAAAAGTTGTCTCATTAGCATAACAAAGGACGCCTTTCTCACTCTTATCACAAGGTTTTTGGGGATTCTGTACCATGAAAGTGTCAAAGATCTGTGGGGAGGGAGATAATTTCCCTCCCCACCTCCCCCCTCCTTTCCTTCTTACAGCTGGGCTGGTAATAAAATTGAAACAAGATTAGATTAGCAGAAAAAAACCCAATTTAACATATGTGCACAGGGTAATCACAATATGATACTCAGATCATCAAATGAAGCTCAAAGAAATGAGCAAACCAGGCATCTTGTTATACTTTTTAGACAAAGAAACAATAAATTTGTGAGAGATTGACAGGATGAAGAAAAGTACTGCTTATTAGAAAGGGATCTAAGCAAGGTTGGAGCTTGGGTACTAACTTAGTAAAGGCCTTACAAGGTTTGTTTATAAGACTTTTGGACTCCAGATTCTTTTAACTCTTGTGATAAGGTTGTCTGTCAGCCCTCAGGAGTAGGGAGGGCACCTGTCACGTGGGAGATTTATCTCCTGCCTTTATGTGGACAGAATGGTCAGCGTTTTCTTCTTGCATGGACAGTTTCTTAAGTAACTTTAATTCAAAACAATCCATATGCCATCATGGGATATCTTGGGGTGGTTTCCCCTGGGCCCTGACAGACCAAATGTTTATTTCTTATTATAAATCATAGTACTCATAAAGGATATTGGTCTGTTGCTTTATTTATTTGTACAATCATTGTCTGATTTTGATATCAGGGTAATACTAGCTTCATAAAATCAATTGGAAAATATTCTATGCTTGTCTGTTTTTGGGAAAAGATTGTGTAGAATTGGTATTGTTTTGTAGAATTCACTAGCGAAACCATTTGCGCCTAGAGATTTCTTTTTTGGGGGGGTTTGAAATTACAAATTCTTTTTTTTTTTTGCTAGTTACAGGGATATTCAGATTATCTCCTTCATTTTGGGTGAGTTGTGGCCATTTGCGTTTCTTGAGGAATTGGTCCATTTCATCTAAGATGTCGGATATGTGTGTTGAGTTGTTTATAGTATTCCCTTATCCTTTTGATGTTGGTGGGGTCTGTAGTGATGCCCTACTTAATTCCCAAATTATTGATAATTTGTGTCTTCTTTTTGGCAGTCTTACTAGAGGTTTGTCAATTTTATCAATATTTGCAAAGATCCAGCTTTGTAATTTCATCGATTCTTTTTCTATTTTTCTGTTTACAATTTCACTGATTTCTGTTCTTTATAATTTCCTTCCTTTGGAATTATTTTACTCTTCTTTATTTAAATTTTTGAAGTGAAAGGCTAGATTACTGATTTGAGACTTTTCACCTTTCTAATGAACGCATTTAGTGCTATACATTTCTCTCTCAGCATCACTTTAGCTGTGTCTCACATTTTAATATATTGCATTTTCATTTTTATTCAGCTCAATGTACTTTCAGATTTCCTTTTTGCCTGTAGATTTTTTTGTAATGTCATTATTGAGATATAATTTACATAATACTTTTGTTGTTGTTGTTGAAGATTTTATTGGGGAAGAGGAACAGGACTTTATTGGGGAACAGTGTGTATTTCCAGGACTTCTTCCAAATCAAGTTGTTGTCCTTTCAATCTTAGATGTGGAGGGCGCAGCTCAGCTCCAGATCCAGTTGCTGTTTTCTTGTTGCAGGGGACACAGCCCACCATCCCTTGTGGGAGTTGAACCGGCAACCGTGTGCTTGAGAGGAAGCACTCAAACCAACTGAGCCATCCGGGAGCTCAGCGGCAGCTCAGCTCAAGGTGCCGTGTTCAATCTTAGTTGCAGGGGGCGTAGCCCACCATCCCTTGTGGGAGTAGAGGAATCGAACTGTCAACCTTGTCGATGAGAGCCCACTGGCCCATGTGGGAATCAAATGGGCAGCCTTCGGAGTTAGGAGCACGGAACTCCAACCACCAGAGCCACCGGGCTGGCCTCTACATAATACATTTGACGCTTGAACATTGTGGGGGTTAAGAGAACCAAACCCCACATAGTAAAATATCCACATATTACTTTTGACTCCCCAACAATTTAACTCCTAATAGCCTAGTGTTTACCAGAAACCCTATTGATAACATAAACAGTTGTTTAACACATATTTTGTGTTACGTATATTATATACTGTATTCTTACAATAAACTAAGCTAAAGAAAAGATAATGTTATTATAAAAAATTATAAGGAAGAGAAAACACATTCCCAGTGTTTATTGAAAAACATCTGCATGTAAGTAGACCCATGTAGTTCAAATCCATGTTGTTCAAGGGTCAACTGTTTATTTTTCATCCATTGAAAGTACACAGTGTGGTGGTCTTTATCATGTTCACAGTTGTGCAACCATTTTTACAATTAAATTTAGATTTTCATCACCCCCAAAAGAAATCCCATATACTTTAGCTTTGACTATATGCGATTTCCCCATCCTACCCTAGCCCTAGGAAGTCCCTAATCTACTTTCTCTCTTTGTACGTTTGCCTACTCTGGACGTTTCATATAAATGGAATCACACAACATGTGGTTTTGTGCCTGGCTTCTTTCACTTGGCGCAATAGTCTCAAGGTTGTAGCATGAATCAGTATGTCATTCCTTCTTATGGCCAAAAAGTGTTCCATTGTTTGGTTTTGCCACATTTTATCCATTCATCGGTTGATGGGCATTCGGGTTGGTTTTACTTTTTAGCTATTATGAATAATGCTGCTGTGAATATTCCTGTACAGGTGTTTATCTGGACAAGTTTTCATTTCTTTTGGGTATACACCAAGGAATGAAATTTTTAAGCCAAATGATAAGTCTATGTTCAACTTTTTGAGGAACTGTCAGGCTATTTTCCATTGTGGCTGTACAATTTACATTTTCACCAGCAGTGTATAAGTGTTCCTATTTCTCCACATCCTCATGAACGTTTGTTATGATCTGTCTTTAATTATAGCTATCCCCGTGGGTGTGAAGACCCATAGATTATTTAGAAGTGTATTGTTGAGTCTCCAGATTTAGTATTTTCCTGTTTTCTATACATTATTGATTTCTACCTGGACTAATGATTAGAGAATATACTCTGTATGATTTGTTAAGTTTATTGAGGTTTGTTTTTATGGCTCAGGCTACGTTCTATCTTGGTATATGTTCTGTATTCTTGAAAAGAATGTGTATTCAGCTGTTGTTGTTTGGAGTCTTCTAGACTTAGATCCTGTTGGTTGATGTTCTAATTACTCTATCAATTATTGACAGAGGGTATTGAAGTCTTTACCTGTATTGTATATTTGTCTGTTTCTCCTTTTAATTCTGTCAGTTTTTGTTTAATATGTTTTATAGTTCTGTTGTTTGGTGCATACACATTTAGGCTTGCCACGTCTTGGTGGATTGACCCTTTTATCATTATGTAATGTCCCTCCCTGTCTGGTAATTTTCTTTGCTCTGAAGCTTACTTTATTAGAAATTAATATAGCCACTCCTGCTTTCTTTGGATTATTGTTTTAATGATATAACTTTTTTTATTCTTTTATTTTCAACTTGCCTACATCATTGCATTTGAAGTGAGATTTTTGTAGACAACGTATAGTTGGGTCATAGTTTTTAATCCATTCTACTAACAGCTACCTTTTAATTGATCCATTTAGAGCATTTACATTTTATGTAACTATTGATATGTTTGGGTTTAAGTCTGTCACTTTACTTTATTCTGGTTTTCCTTTCTTTGTTTTCTTTTCCTGCCTTCCTGTGGATTATTTAAACATTTTTAGAATTCTCGTTTCATTTATCTATAGTGTTTTTGAGGTGTCTCTTTGTATGGCTCTTTCAGTGGTTCCTCTAGGTATTATATTATGGATACATAATGAATAGCAGTTTATTGGTGCAGTCATTTACCAGTTTGAATGATGTGTAGAAACCTTACCTCCCTTTATGTCTGTTTTTTCTCCTCCATTTATAACAGAGTGGTCTTAAACATTTTCTCTATATACATTGAGAACCACATCACACAATGTTATAATTTTGGCTTCAGTGGTCAAACTTAATTTAGAAAACTCAAGCAGACAAGGAAAATGTATAGAATTTGCCTATATTTTTACTTTCTGTTTTTCTTTCTTATTTTCCGATGTTCTAAGATTTCGTTCTTTTCTATTTTGAGAACTTCTCTTAACTATTTTTTTAGGGCAGGTCTGCTGGCAAAAAATTTTCTTAGCTTTCCTTCAACTGAGAATGCCTTGATTTCCCCTTCATTCTTGAAGGATGTTTTCACTGGATATAGAATTCTGGATTGGCAGGTGTTTTTTGTTTGTTTGTTTGTTTTGTACATGAATAATGTTGTGCCACTTCCTTATAGCCCCCATGGCTTCTGAAGAAAAATCTACTGTCATTCTATTTTTTCTCCTATAGGTAAGATACGGTGTCCTTTCTCTTTGTCTGCTATCAAGATGTGTGTGTGTGTGTGTGTGTGTGTGTGTGTGTGTATTTAGAAGTTTGAGTATGGTATGTCTTGATGTGGATTTCGTTGGGTTAATCCTGTTTGAGGCTCACTCATCTTGATTCTATAGGTTTATATCTTTTGACAAATTTGGGAAGGTTTTCACAGTTATTTCTGTGAGTACTTTCCCAACCTCACCCTCTTTCTTTTCTTTTTCTGAGACTCTAATGACATGAATGTTAGATATTTTGCTATAGTTCCACAGGTCCCTTAGGCTCTGTTATAAGTCTATTTTATTTCTGTTTAGATTGGGTAATTTCTATCATTCTATCTTCCAGTTTACTAATTCTTTCCTGTCTACTCCATTCTGGTGTTGGGCCTACACAATTGAATTTTTTGTTTCAATTATTTTTCAGTGCTAAAATTTCCATAGAGTTTTTCTTTATATCTTATATTTTCTTGCTGAGGTTTTATATTTCTTTGCTCCTATTTTCTATTTTTTATTTGCTTCAAGTATGTAAGTAATTGCTTGTGAAACATTTTGATCATGACTGTATTAAAATTTTTGTCAGATAAATCTAACACATGTGTCATTGTGATAGTGTTATCTATTGTCTTTTTCCATAATGAGTTCCTAGCATGATGAATGATTTTCTTTTAGAACATGGACATTTTGGGCATTATGTTATGAGACTCTGGGTCTTTTTATATGTTCTGTTTTAGATGACTTCTTATGACACCACTCTGGCAGTAGTGGGGGAGGGAGGTGCCATATTAATATTGCCAGTTGGGGGTAGATTTCATTGACCACCTGAGGAGGATGCTACTCATTATTTTTGGGGGATGGGAGTTCTGGTCTCCACTGACACCTCCTTGTCTCAGAGCGGGTAGGAGTGCCTCTTTGCTGCTTCCCTGGTGGACTACACTGACACCACAGGGGAGTGGTGGCTTTCTTACCACTGGGGGGAAGTGAAAGTCCTGACTCTTCACTAGGCCTCCTACCCACGACAGTGTGGAGGGTATAGGTGCCTCGTGATTGCAGGGTGGTAGAAGTGCAGGTGCCATGGCACCATGGGGGAGAGAAGGTGCTCTTTACTGCCCAGCAGTGAAGAAAGTCCCACCTCCCTACTTTTTCTTTTCTGACACCACCCCAATAGGAGGTGGAGGTTTCCTTCTGGTCTAATGAGGGTAGAATCTAGACTCCCCAACTCAGACTTTGCTGGGGCCACAGTTTCTTCTGTGGTGTTCGGCTGGAGTAGCACCGTTATTATTTTAAAATTTTCTGTCTTGCTAGGCTGCCTCTTTCCTGGTCCTTTGTATAGATAGAGCAGGCTTCTGTTGGGGCTTTTGTTGTCTGCATCCATTGTCATTTCCAGGTTGCTGGCTCCTTCAGCTCCAAGTTTGGGGAATTAGAGGCAAAAGGAAAACCCAGAAAACGCACTACTATGTTGTTTTGCAGATCTCACCCTCCCTTGCTGGTCTTCCTTCTTCCTTCTTCCTTCTTTTCTTTCAGAGACTCCTTATGTTTGTTTTATACATAATTTCTAGGCTTTTAAAGGTTTTCTTTACTTAGTAGGAGAAATAGAGAAAATACATGCTCCATCTACCCAGAAGCAGAAGTTGGTTCTTTTTCTAATCTTTATTTTCTTATCTTTTTTTGCACAAACTTTAAAAAGGTGTATTCAAGCTTACCTACCTTTTATCTTAATATCCTTTACTTTTTGGTCACTGATTATATCACTTCTTTGTAACTGAGATGATTACAGCGTAGGATTTCCTTCTGTTTTTATCAACTCTTTTTTTATTTTTAAATGCTAAAAACTCTTTGACCTATGTAGAATTTTCCACTGCTGTAGAATTAAAAAAGTAAGTGAGTGTGTGTGTGTGTGTGTGTGTGTGTGTGTGTTATTTTTCTTTATCTACCTCAGCCAATTCCACTGATTAAATTACTCTTCTCTCTCTCCTCTTTTTCTCCCATTTTTGTGCAGCTTCTTTACATGATATTCTTGTACCACTGTATGCCATTGCCTGGTTTTGCTAGTTCTTCACTGTTCATCACTGTGGTCCATCATGGCTTAATAAAAACTTATCTGACAACATTTGTGGCAGTGCTGTAGGGCAAGTCTGACATTACACCTTTTAAGAAGCGCTAGCTCTCCTATAATGTTCTATAGAAACTGTTCTCCCTTTGTTCTAGCTACAGCTTGCTCTCAATTTGTTAAGCTCAATGATATTTTTCAAGGATATTCTGATTGGCATGTACAATCTTGATTTTCTTCCCTGAAATCTCCCTCCCTGTTGTACTCCGTCTCAGCAAATCCCCCCACTCTACACCCAGTTGTTTGAGCCAGAAACCTTGGATTCATTTTTGATTCATTTTTTTTATTCCTTCTGTCTTGCTAGGCTGCCTCTTTCCTGATCCTCTGTGTAGACAGAGCAGGCTTCTGTTGGGGCCAGGTAATTCACTACTGTGTTGTTCTTCAGATCGCAACCTCCCTAGCTGGGATCTATCTCACTGGGAGGACAGGTACACTCACAGAATACTTCTGGCCATTTGATGTGTGGATTTTTCCACACCAAGCAATTCTCCACTGCTCTGTGGACACCAACTGGGTTTCCTACAATTCAGTTCTGTTTTGACATCATCTGCTTGGGAGTTAGCGTCAGATCCCAGTGGTTACGGGCTGAGGCTCACAAGACGGCCCCCATTGCAGATGGCAGTTGTTTGAGTCCCAGGCTGCCACCTCTGCTTCTTACTGGCCAGGTATTATATCAGCCTAACTCAGGCTCGATAATTTGCTAGAACAGCTGTGTCATTTTCTATCTTGTATTATAAATACTTACCGTCTTGGGTTATCTTCCATGCCAAATATAAGCTCACTGAAGACACGGTCCATTTGTGACCTGATTCTGGGTCCCTTAGAGCCATGTACAGGGAACATGCTCAACCAGTATCTGATGTAGGGTTTAACTTTCTTCCTTTACAAAGTTCTACCTGGACAGACTAAACTCATTATGCTTTTCTTTTTCTTTGCAAGTGGTCAAGTCATTTGGAAAAATAAAATACAGCTTAAGTCCTCTCTTTGGAATAATGCCAACAAGTTTTTGATGTTTCATTTATATTTTCATTTTTTTCAATTACTTTATTATTGCAAGTCCCCTGCAGATTCATAAGTGGAGCATTTTTAAGACCTCTATATTTATAGTCCCACTGTTTTTGGTAGGGTAAATGTTAAATGCATAGAACTAAATGTTGTGAGAAATCTATATTCACAAGTTAGTATTATTGATGTGGATCACTTAATTGTGCTTTTTTATTGAATTGTACTCTATTCGTTTTACAGATTATTTATTTGTTTGCTTCTTTATTATTTATTTACCCAATTTTGATTCTATTTATTTTTAGAATTAAATTCTGTTACTCAGTGTTTGTCCATGAAAGGTATCTGCAGTGGTAGCAGCTTGTTGATATATCTGATCCCAGTGGTGTTTCTTTATTTTCTCTGTTTCTGCCTATTACTTGTTATAATTCTATCTTTATTTTTTATTTATTTATTTTTTTAAATTTAATTTTATTAAATTTATTGGGGTGACAATTGTTAGTAAAATTACATAGATTTCAGGTGTACAATTCTGTATTACATCATCTATAAATCCCATTGTGTGTTCATCACCCAGAGTCAGTTCTTCTTCCATCACCATATATTCGATCCCCCTTACCCTCATCTCCCACCCCCCACCCCTCTTACCCTCTGGCAACCATCAAACCATTGTCTGTCTATGAGTTTCTGTTTCTCATTTGTTTGTCTTGTTCTTTTGTTGCTTTTGGTTTATATACCACATATCAGTGAATGCTCAACATCACTAATCATCAGAGAAATGCAAATCAAAACCACAATGAGATATCACCTCACCCCAGTCAGAATGGCTATCATCAACAAGACAAATAGTAACAAATGTTGGAGAAGCTGTGGAGAAAAAGGAACCCTCATACACTGTTGGTGGGAATGCAGACTGGTGCAGCCGTTATGGAAGGCAGTGTGGAGGTTTCTCAAAGAATTACGAATAGAATTGCCATATGACCCAGCAATCCCTCTCCTGGGTATCTACCCAAAAAATCTGAAAACATTTATAGATAAAGACACGTGTGCTCCAATGTTCATTGCAGCTTTGTTTACGGTGGCCAAGACATGGAAACAACCAAAATGTCCTTCGATAGATGAATGGATAAAGAAGTTGTGGTATATATACACAATGGAATACTATTCGGCGGTAAGAAAAGATGATATAGGAACATTTGTGACAACATGGATGGATCTTGAGAGTGTAATGCTGAGCGAAATAAGTCAGACAGAAAAAGCAGAGAATAATTCTATCTTTAAAAATGTATATTTGCCTGCTGTGTGACTCGAGATACATAAAACCAGCATTTTAGGCCGAATGACTTATTTCTTTTAATGCTTAAAAAAATAGTTTAATGTATTCCATCAATATTTACTTTTGTTCCCCAGCCAAATGGGCTCGACTCAGTTTAGACCTCTTTCTATTGTAAATCCAGTGTTGCCCAGAGTTGCTTTGAGAATGAACAGCTTGGAAGCTAATGCTGGGTCAGGCATGCTCAGTGGCTGCCAGCAGTAACTTCATTCCCTACCAAACACAGGATTGAAATAGTTGTGGATCTAAGACATGTAATTGTTTTCTCTTTAAGCTCGTAGGAAGCATCATTAGAAAGTTTGTGTGTGTCTTCACCTAGAGATAGCGCTCTCTCTCCTGAGGGTTTTGTCCCTACTCCTCCCCACTAATGTTCCTGTTCCCTCACTACTTGTTAATTAGAACTGTTACTTTACTTTTTGTTTGAGACTCATTTTGCATGTTTTTTGTTGGTGGTTGTGGTAGTTTCCCTGATGCAGATTTTTACATTGTTGCTCTTTCGTGGATCCTGCTATCTGGAAGCTTCCTGTGTTGTTTCTCACTTTGCTTTCTTCCCAGAATTTGACAGAGATTATTTTCAGTAAAACAAGAAAAAATGTAGTGAGTTAATTGAATTGTGCTTTGTTATACAATAGATCTTTAGATTTTTAAGCTCAGTTCATTTCAACACATATGCAGAGAGAAACTAAAATAGTTTCTATCCAGGAGAGGAATGTCTTAACTATGTATTTTGTACAAGAGACCTCTAATCCTGTTCCCCTTCCCACAAAGTGAATTTTGATTGCAATTAAAATAAAATAAATTTAAAGTGCCCATTCTCAACAGACTTTTATGTGCAAGTAGTCAAAAGTGAATAATTCAAGTACAGTGCTCTAAACAGTATAAATAGAACGTAGCAGTAAATAACAAAGAACAAATTAAACCAGGGGTAGGTGAGCCACAGCCTTGGGGACAAATATGGGCCCCGCCTGGTTCTGCATGGCCTGTGGGTAGAGAATGGTTTGTAAAACATTTGTGAATGGTTAAGCAAAAGCTAAAAGAAAAGTGATATTCTGTGACATATGAAATTATATTCTAGTTTCTGTGCCCATAAATAAAGTTTCATTAGAAGGCGGCCACGCTCATTCATTGAGGTGTTAACCTCTGGCTACTCTTTATAACCACAGTGAAGCGCGGCCTGCAAGTTGAACATACTTACTATGTGGCCCTTTACAGAAAAAAGTTAGCTCATCCCCAGACTAAACCACGAGTAGTACCTGGCGTAGCTCATGGTCAGCATTGTAAAAATCATCAAAAACTTCATTTGATTTTTTTCCCGATAACTGATGTGTTTCTCTATAATATTAGGCAGGATAATGATTCTAGGAAGGCAAATTTTGTGTATTCAAGTTCATTTCCTTTTCAAGAAGTAGTTGGGGTGGTTGGAGACAGCCATAGATGCATATGCATTTGTAACTGTTGATTTACTTGTTTTATTCTGCGAACAATGACATTTAAGAAGCCTTTTGGTTTTGTTTTGTTTTGACCAATTATTTAGTTTGCTGACAAGTGTGATGTTCGTCCTTCATAAAAGCATAGACACTTACGCACAAAACCTTTTATGCCAGCGGAGAATATGTTATAAAGTTCAGTGTCTCTGCTTATGTTCACTAAAAAGCACTGATCTAAGATCTCTTGTGACTGCCCTTCATTCAGTCCCTTCTTGTCCGTGGAGGAATAGAGCAGATTCAAACTGCTGTGCAATTTCTAGCAAGAGTCATTCAGACCAATTGGAAATGGTTTAAAAGAAAGGAGAGCAGCCTTTGCAAAATACTCGTAAACACATGATTTCTTAAACAAATGTCCTTGGTTTGTTGCCGTTCTTTTCTGCTATTTGCCACGACCTGATTTTCCCTTCCTCTCTTCTTCCACGTGTCTTTCAGCCATGTGTCCTAGTGGCCATTCTGTCTGCGTCCTGCATGTATGTTGTGGCATTTCACTCGCTTCCCCTTGGTCATGTCCTGCTTGCCTGGGCTCCTGGTCAGGACCAGTCCTGAGGCCAGATCAGGGCAGGTGTTTGTCTCTGTGATGCCTTAAAGCAGCCTCTGTTTCTTCCTTTCTCCCATCACCCTCATTTCCCACCCTCCATTCTTAGGAAGAAGGATTTCCTTTCAACACAGCCAGAGATGGCACCCCCACATGAGAGCATGGGGTACCAGAGGCTGGGTGGCAGTAAAAGGGGGGAAAAAGACAAAAAGAGAAAGTAGGAGCCACCAGAAACAGGCCTCCCCTACTTTCCAATGTGCCTGCAAACGATCCTGTTCCTGGCTTCTGAGCATTTCTTTAAAACTGTTTTCTCCTGCTTTTTCATGTAGAAGACAAGAAGAAAACCAAAGTTTGGGGGCATTTGTGACGTTGTAGGCGCAGTGATTCGTGCTCGGCAGCCCATACATAGCTCAGTTATTGTCATAGTTCTTTATGTGGTGAGTGTGTTTGTCCCCATTTTACAGATGAGCAAATCGGTCCTTAGCCTGTTAGTAACTCATCCACAGCCACAGAGTGAGGCAGGCTGGCTCCAAAGTTCGGGCCAGTCATCAGATGGCAGCTGATAAGGCCCCCAGCACACAGATTGGGCCTTCATTCCTGCATTCCTGAAAGGAGCTGATTGCACATGAACCCTAGGGGTCCAGGAAGGCTGCTGTTGGCACATCCTTATCGTATATGGAAAGTTGCTTGCAGAAGCAAGGATCAGATGAGGAGCGGTTACAAAGATGTGAGTTTTCAGTGGACTTCTTTTAACTTCTCTGTTTAACAGAGAGGTCAACAGGCCCGAGATCATGGATAAAGACCTGCTGAACCAGTTGAATACATATATTCCCCAACAATTATTGGCGTCTGCTACAATATGACTGATAAAAAATCCAAGCTGGAGGGGTGATTTGAATACCCAACATAAATATGAACATTTAATTATTTAGAAATTAGTTCTTTAAATCTCTTCCAATTATTATGATGGCATTGTGTTTTGGGGTTCACAGACTATTGTATGTGGTTTGTAGGCTTCTAAGGATTTACTTACGTATTAAAACGCTGTGATTTTAAGTTGCTAAGGGCTTATTCTGTTCTTATCTTCCTATAGTTCAGATAATTTCCATATGCTACTTTAGTTCTAAAATGTATGATGTGCTGTTGCCTTGCAAGTAAGAGCTGTTGTCACTTAAGCCTTGTCAAGTGACCCTCGTGTGTGAAGGTCCTTGCCATGTTGCCCCATGTGCTGGTGCAACCATATTTCTGTCCTCTTTTCCTGCTACAGGCCACTCCCTCGTGTGGTCTCTGCATTAAAGCCACAGTGGGCCCCACCACGAATTAGGAGATAGGTATCTTCCTCCATTTCTTCACTTCCTGATATCTTCCTGTATTTTTTCATTTCTTAAGAGACTCTTCATGTTGTCTCTGTGAGTTCAGTGCCTGGTCTGTTCTTCATCCTTGCCAGATGCTGCCACCTCCATAGATGTGCTCAGCAGATTTCCTCCTGCTCTGTTCTCGTAGCCCTTGATTGGGGCTTTATCTCCTGGTACCTTGTGTTGGAGTAAGTCCTAAACACACCTGTCCCTTTGCCTTCATTGGAAACTCAGAGACTGGAGGTCGTGGCGAGTTTATATGCTTCATGTAGTTAACTGAAGTCTCTTTGATCAGTTGATTTGGTTGCCTCTGAAGGAGCAGCCATCTGAAAAATTAAACATTTTCAACATTCCAAGTGAAAGAATCTGAAATCAGACATATTTAAATAAGTCACAAACTCTTCTCAATACCAGAGGTGACAGCAGTAATCCAAAAACTGACATGTGATCTGGCCACCTTGGCGAGACTTGTATCTTTTTGAGCCTCCATTTTCAGTGAAATTAAAAAAGTGTGTGTATGAAAATAATCTGCCTTGCTTAGCCCTTAGGGTTTTTATGAGGATGACATGAGATATTACATCTGAAAATGTATTGGGAATCACGATATTGCTTCAAATATAAAATTGCATTGTCTTATTTAAGAAAACGTGATTGGGATTTAGAAAAAATCTATACTGTATACATATTGTGTACCTTAGCAATCTGCTTCTGATTCAAATTTAAGTTTGTACCTGAATGTACTTTGTGAATAGTTTTAAGGAGATCATCAGACTTTAACTTCAAAGACGGTAAAGCCAATCTATAGCCAATTATGCTGACCTGGGAGATTTTGAAATAGAACCAATTGGTCCTGTCAATTGGTCCTGTCAAACAGGACCAGTTTGTCTTCTCTGTAATTCCTGCATAACGCGTTTTGCATTTTTATTTTTTCCTGAACAGGCTTCCATCTCTATCACAAATTGCCCACAATAGTGCCCGAGAGCTGCCTTCTTATAATGGTTGGACTTCTACTAGGTGGGATTATTTTTGGAGTCGATGAAAAGTCTCCCCCTGCAATGAAGACGGACGTGTTTTTTTTATATCTCCTCCCACCCATTGTACTTGATGCGGGCTATTTCATGCCCACGCGCCCATTCTTTGAGAACATCGGTACCATTTTCTGGTATGCTGTGGTCGGGACACTTTGGAATTCCATTGGCATTGGGGTGTCCCTGTTTGGTATCTGCCAGATTGAAGCCTTTGGCCTGAGTGATATCACTTTGCTCCAGAATCTGCTCTTCGGCAGCTTAATCTCAGCGGTGGACCCCGTGGCTGTGCTGGCTGTCTTTGAGAACATTCACGTCAATGAGCAACTCTACATCCTGGTCTTTGGAGAGTCCCTGCTGAACGATGCAGTGACAGTGGTGAGTAACTTGTTGACAGTACGTCACTCCAACAAGTGGGGGCCCCCCACCAACCTGCACCGGCATTCTGTCAGAGACAGCTTTGTGTGTAGAAGGGCCTCTCATTGGATTTAATGCTGTGTTGTTGCTATCTTCAAATTCTAAGTAAAGTTTTACGTATCGTTTAATATTTATTTATTATTATACAGTGGGCCCCTCGTTTGCATTTTTCACTGGGTCATGCAAACTGTGTCACTGGTCCTTGCTTGCAAGACTGCTATTGCCAGAGGAGCGTAACAGTGATTGTGACTCGAATATCTCTGAGATTTCTCATTTTAGCATTTTCAAAAGTGATGGGTTTTGATCAGAATTTAAAGGACTTCAGTTCCCAGAATTCTTTGTGGAGTAATGCTATCAGTATATAATGAGTATAATACAAGCGAAAAGATAATACCTACTAAGTGCCATTCTCTCTCTGGGGATGCTTTATTTCTTATTTCATTATCGTAGGCAAATTTTTCATCACACAGCTCACTTTCAGCCAGCATTTTTCTAGTCCTCACCATTTTCCCATAAGTGTGTATTTATTCAGAATGTGAAAATTATTTTGAATTCTTATTAACTGATACGTAATTAGAGGCAGATGCTATTATGATCTTAATGTTATCAGAATTTACCTCCACCCCACCTTCTGAGCTCAGGCAAGGTGTGGAGAGAAAGGATGAGGACGCCTTGCAAGCAGAGAGCTCCCCCACCAGTGAAACACTGGGGTGACCCTTCATTCATTACGCAGTTAGGGAGCATTGGTGACGCTGTTTCATGGTAGTCATGATTTTGTAGTAGTAATGGTGATGGCAGTGATAGCCATTAACCTCTTGTGAATGCTTAGTTTGTGCTCGGGTCTTCATGACAACCTATGAAATAGGTATTCTTCCCATTTTGCAAAGAAGAAAATTGAGAGCAATAAGAAAATCATCCATAATGTCTGTGGATATCATGTAGAAAATAATGTATTGATAAGGAAATCCCATTTTTTAGAGTAGCGGCTAAGACAGCTATTTTAAGAAGGCTGAATTAACTCAAGTAACAAAATCTACCTTATTTATTCCATTATTCATTAACAGTGATTAGTCATTAACTCACCCATCTTAAATTTTAACTGGGAAACTGCCATAACAATGAAGATATTTCAACACTCTAATTTCTGAAGGTATCAAGTTTTATATTGTGACTTATGTCTGGTATATACATTTTACTCTTGTTGAGGGAGATTGTGGAAATTTCAATGTGGCATTCTTAGATCTATTTAGTATCAAGGAAACTTTACAAAGAAATCGTAATACCTTGCTGCTTTCCTTCTAGAACAGTATACCAGTCATGTCAGTTTCAGAATGCTACTCCATGCCTTTACATTGTTTTCTCTTTTCTTGTAAGATTTCTCATTCAGACATCTCAGTGGTCCATTCTTGAGTTTGTCAAGAATCATGTCTCAGGAAACCATCTGGCTAAATTAGTTTTTAAAGTGTGCCAAGGCCTCAGGCTTTCCAGAGGCCGGTCTTGTGCTTCCTGTCAAGAGGCACAAAGCCATCAAATGTGATTTTATGGACAGAAAAGGAAGGGCTAGCCCAGAGAGGGCCTTGGGCCAATCTGAGGGTCTGCTATTCTGATACAGTAAGGAGGGCAAGGGCAGAGAAAGGGCATGGCTGCTCTTAGGTATGGAAGCCCTTGTTACAAGACCAAAGCCTGTGAGTCAGAATGACTGTTACGTTTTCATGTGAAAGAGTCTTCCTGGTAGGTTATGTACACTGGGCTGGGCTGAAAACCCATGGACGCTTAAAGCCAGATCCACAAGATAACGGGACATGCCAAGTAGTTTGCCTACCTAATGCTGAAGTATAAACCACCAGAAGTTTCTTTAACTGAATTGGCTGAATAGTGGACTGATCTGACCAGGAATAATTTAAAAAATGGTATAAAAATTATAATTTTGCCCCCTACTCAGGTACCCTTGAAGGTATAGAGGTGGAGATGTTTTACGGAAGATTTTTGTACTCATTCACCTAGTCTTATCTCTAGCAGAGTTATATGGACCACACTTCATATAGTGAAAATGATGAGTCACTACATATGAGTTGCAACGAGAATGGTAAAGATTAACAGAGAGAACCAATGTTAAAAATGTGGTCTGGAGCGTAAGTGCAAATAACTCCTTCCCCAAATCATGATAAATTCAATATTGAGCTATAAGAGTTGAAGGGTAGAAAACCTATCACAAAATGTCTCAAAGCAAAGAGAAATTTATAATGTATGAATTGCAGGCAAACTCTTTGTGTTATTGTCTAGGGCCGTAGTCGATTGCAATTAACTGGAGAAATGACCGTTGAAAATAAAAGTGAGCTTTTTAAATAGGATTTTTGTGCTTTCCTTTATAGTGAGTATTTTAGGAAAACTTGAAAAAAATTTCCCTTGTTAGGCGAAGACTGTTTAGGTTCTCAGTTATCTGAGAAGTCCTGTGTTTTCCATGGTATGTAATCAAATGACTTAACGCTCACATGGTAACTTCCAATATGATTTCTAGAACATGTTAAAGCAACCATTGAATATTCTAAGGCAATATCCAAGAACACTCAAATAGTTTCCCCAGTCTACCGTAACTAGGGTTGGTTAAGGAGCGCGGGCTCTGTGGAAAGGGGCTAGGGATATGCCCTAAGAGCCTGGTCATTACGTGCTATGCAGTGGAATTTCACTTAAGGAAGCTGGACCACTTGTTAATTAATTTTGCTCTTGCAAATAGCAGAATAGATTTAAAATCCCATACCCCAAAGTGATTATTCTTTATGTTTCACATCAGAAAAAGTGACCTGTAAACTCTTCTTCTGGAACAGAGCTATTCTGATAAAGAACGCGGTATTGTTCGCATCCTGTGTTACGTGATTTCACTGGTTTCATTGTGCATTTCCTTATTTATTTATTTATTTATTTATTTATTTATTTATTTATTTATTTCAGGTATACAAAACAATGTAATAAACATTTACCATTTACATCCCTCACACAGTGATAACCCCCTCCCCATCCACTACCCCTGTGACATCGCACACAGCCATTACATTTCCACCGTCTCTATTCCTAATATTGTGCATTTCAATCAAAGTTCAAAATAGATCATTTCTGATTTTAATATATGTAAGTGTATTAAAAGTAACAATAATGAGTAGAAAGAGTTGAAAGGATTCAGCTGTCACAGAAATTAGCCCATTGCAGAATTTAGCACACAAGCAGTATCCCTGACATTTCAGTCTTCTAAAAATACAGTTGTCAAGTGGAGGCCAACTTTGCACCGACCGACTAGAGACATAATTCCAGCCCACATACATAACACATTTACATAAACAGATATAAATTACAACTCCAAAAGCCCTTTTCTATATAGATCCCCTTGCGGTAAAATTAAAGGATTTAACTGGAATGAAGTAACTGGGTTATGGCCAGTTGTAACTAAAAGAATTTTATCGTGTGTTGATCACTAGGTATCAAGTTCAGTGTAAAACAGGTGGGAGGTTATGGAAAGCTTTGGGGTTGTCAAGGTAACGTCTCGACCTAAGCTATGTCCTCGTAGCAGTGCCCTGGCATCGGAGGCTGAAGAATGATCAAGCTGGAACTTCTGACCAGTAAGCCGAGTGTAAAGTGCCTGCTGGGCCGCAGCATTGCTCTCTGCAGAACCTACCGGGATGTGAGAAACAGACTGTGCCTGTGATACACTTGCTCCGTTGAGTTGCCAGGAGGATGGCTCTGGAAAGATGATGGCAGTATGCCAGTTGTCCCTTAGGCATGAGTACCTGAGTGTCCTTTGGGGGCCTCATCAGCGGGCTGGGTGCGGTGGGGGTGGGGAGATGAGAGCGAGGAGGAGGAGACGTGAGTTCTGTGCACAAAGATTTTCTAATTTGGGGGGAAGTGAGGTAGGTATTCAAGAGGCAGCACCTACAGCACAAGATGGCATATTGCCAAACGCCAAATGGTTTTGGGGGGCCATCTGTGTTACAGGAGGCAGAGGAAAGGACACTTTGCAAGGGCTGTAGGAATCTAGGCAGGCTCTTGAGAGGAAGAGCAGCTTCAGCTGGGTCTCCCTGGATTTAGGAACTGGGTTTCTACCTGGAGAAACCACAGGAAGGAAACCAGAGGCAGCGATGAATAAACACGGTACGTTTTGTGGAGCCAGTAATGAGACCCTCTTCCAGACGGACGGGTGTTGGAAAGCAGTTTAAAAAAGGAAGTGTGCCAGGTGTGTTGAGCCTTCCTGAAGCCAGGCAGTCGAACATTTTAAACTTGAGAGTGGAAAATGCAATAGCAGTATTTAAAGGAAGTGAGTCTTTCGTAGCTGGAAGGGCCATGAGGGCAAAGGAGAGATGTGATTTGCTGCTGCAGGCTGGAGGCAGGGAGGGAGGTGACAGAACTGCAGTGCCCGAGAGGCTGGGGGAAGTTGTCTATGCAGCCATGGCTGGCCTGGAAATCCGTCTCTCTCCTCAGGCAGCAGGTGACTGTCACCTCTTGGCCTTGGTTGCTTGGAGGCAAGGAGTGTATACAGTACATGTCTGATCCTCTCTCAGGAAGCAGTTGTGGCGTGTTAATGCTGGTGAAATCCGTATGATGTGTGCACGAGGCCGGTGGCTGAAAGTTGGAAGTGGCTACTGCTTGAAGCCAGTTTCTTTTCTGGCAAATGATGACACCTTCAAGCTATTTAAGTCCTCAGGCGAGTGAGTTGCTTTTTCCTTCTTTTCCTCAAGTCATTTGTTGGTGGTACGATACCCAATGCTCAGGTGTGTCACACCAACCAGGGGGAGAGAGGAAAAGCCCACTGCTTCCTAAGTAATAATCCACTGTTTTTTTCCTGTTTGTTTGTTTTTTCAACACGAATGAACTTTTATTGTTATCGACTAGGCAACATGGAAAAAGTAAATTACAATAAGGTATGATCCTTGACACAGGAGTTTATGATCCAGTAGAAAAGAAGAAATAATTACACAAAACCTGCCATGTGTTAGCTCTAAAGGCCCATTGGTGAGGCAGGAAAGAGTGAAATGGCTTTTTGCCAGGACACACCGGTTAGCAGGGAGCTTCTGACTCACTGTCCCATGGCTGAACCTTGAAAGACTTACCCAGAAGGTCAGGAGCCGTGGGCTCTGGTATTGCCTCTGCTATTTTGTGGGACAAATGGGTTCAATTTGAGTTTGTCCCAACCCAAACAAGGGCATAGCACAGCCCATACTGAAAGGCCTGTGTCTGCAATGTCCTATCAGGCAGCTTGCCTGGAGATCCCCGGCTGTACATACGACGATGGAAAGAAGCAGGGCCTGTATTTTACTTGCTGGTTTGAGGGGGCAAAGCGGTAGAGTGTAAGCCATCACATCCCATCCCAGTTGGCTCCGTGGTCCTCAGAAACATGTATGAAAGCATACTGCCCAGCAGATGTGAAGTGCCTAGCGCTTTTGAAGCCTTAATTAAACTAAGACTATGTAAAGACCGCGTAGGTTTTTCAGTAACCCAGTAACATTGTAGTCTTATCATTTCAGAGGCACAAAATATGTATGAACTTATAACACACACACACACACACACACACACACACACACACACACACATTACTGCCTCTGCTTTGAGAAAATTCCTTTGAGTCTCATGTTACACCAGGTATTCATATGTGTGGGCAGGGCAAGGAGGAGGGGTTAGGAGTGAGGCCCTCAGTGACCCGGAGCTCTTCAGAGGGCACCTGGACTGATGGGCAGGGCCTTCCATGGGGTGACCCCACGAAGGGCCTGGAAAGGTAACTACATTCACAGCAGCACTGACGAGCCTCAGTACTACAAGCAGGGCATGTTGGATGGCAACCAGGTGTTTTTAAAATAATCTTCTAGATGGTACCTAAAAAATGTTTTTGGAGTAAGTTGTATAATAATTTTGAAGTTTCCTCTCCCTCACTTTAGCAGTAGTTTTCCTGACCACACACTTTTATCAAAGCTTTTTGTGTTTAAAGCTATCAAATATAATATTAAAATTGCCATTGATCATCCACTTTGGCACACAGAAGACATGTCCTTTTGAGAAGGTTGGGTAGATTGTTCTGTGGCCACAGGGTTGCTGGGGAATTTGGAAGGGGTCTTGACACCGCGTTCTCTTTCTCCCCCAGGTCCTGTACAACTTGTTCAAGTCTTTCTGCCAGATGAAAACCATTGAGACTATTGACGTGTTTGCTGGGATCGCCAACTTCTTTGTTGTGGGGCTTGGTGGTGTTTTGATTGGCATCTTTCTGGGATTTATAGCGGCATTTACTACTCGGTTCACGCATAACATCCGGGTGATCGAGCCCCTGTTTGTCTTCCTGTACAGTTACTTGTCATATATCACAGCCGAAATGTTTCACCTCTCAGGTATCATGGCGTAAGTATTTAATTCTTTGTGAAAAGCACTTACTGATGACATTTCATTGAATTCATGTATTCTAAGCTGTTAATGTTAAGTAAGTTATATGAAAGAGTACGTTTTCTTAAATTCTTCTAAGAACAATTGAAAATAGATTTTTCTTACTCTTTGTTTCAAAGAAATGAAAGTGTGTATCGACCAAATTTTTACTAAAGTGATCTGGTGCTAATATGAAAAACTACTTAAAAAGTTATCTTTTAGGTCTCATATAAAACATGACAACACACTGTTGGGGTTGATTGCCAGACACCACGAATTTTCTGAGTCTGATGCCCATTCAGTGTTGTCCATGTGGGGGGCTGTAAATTTCTTCCAACAAGATTGCATAACCCAAACTGTATTTGGAATTCTGGAATTGCTTATGTATATTCATTTGAATAACCTGAGTAGTAGAAAACCTTCGTTCTGTGTGATCGACTTAATTTGAAATAATAGTGTAATGTCATTCATAGCAACAATCAATGGATAAGGTACATAGTCATGTCATTTTAGTTTAGCTTTTAAAATAAAGAGGCATGATTATAAACCAGGAAATGTATAAAGCAGGAAATTATTTCTTTATTAACGTTAGTGGATCATTCACTAACTGATTCAAAGTTTCACAAGTGGTAATGTTTGGGTCTAATGTTAGCTGTTGGAGGGTCACTTTGACGGAGGCTACTTACTGGGTCTGAATGTTTTGGTAGCACCCCAAAACATGCCTGTTATTGTATTGTCACACTCTGGATAGAGTCAGTGAGCAATACTTAATAATGGAATGCTTTTAAAAGGTTTTATTTTAACAAATATTTACTTGAAGTTTAACATATGCTAGTCTCTATGCTAGGTAGGACCTGTTATACATATTTAGAGTTTTGCTGTTGTAAACATAAGTCCGGTTTTTGACGTTTTCTGTGGTAGTCTGATTTAGCTGATGCTTTGATTAAGGAATGTTTCGTTTTCCTCCTCCCATCACCACTTTTGTATCAGAAGCAGATAAGGTTGGAGGAGGAAGTCAAGTGCGTCTCCACAAGGAGAGTGGAACCCATTGTAATGAAAGCCATGAGTGAAAAGGTTGGGTGGTTTTATTTCACAGAGAACCTAAATAAAGCAACATATTAATCCAGTTTGACCCAGTAATGAAATGTTCTGCATCTTCCTGGATGCTATTCATATCATTTGTCTGACTTCCAGTTTCCTCACTGTTCTTTCACCAGTGTCATTGAAAATGTATGACCAGCTAGTTACAAGGTCTCTGAAAGGATTATGGGGGTGGGACTTTGTGTCTAGGTTTCCAGCAGCAATCTAGCAACAATCTGTGTAAGAACCTTGGCTGTATTTTCACCATGTGCATATGTAAATGTTCTAGAACACCCACATAGTTATCTAAATATCTTTGTCGATTTGCCTGATGTTCAAGGGCAGACATTGGTTTGGGAAGAATCAGAGTATGGAGGTCATTTGGAGTGTTGGATGGGGTTGGGGTCCTGGTCCATCTCTGCTTAGAGATGGGCCCTCACTGGGCCGGTGAGGCCCAGAGTCTGCAGAGGTTGCTAGGCTTGTGTCCTGACCTCCTGTGAAGACAGGCTCAGGGGTTTATCTACTCTGGGAATTAGGAAACCTGGGACAAGTAGGGTAAATAGAACAGGTAATTAATTCCCTGCTTTGGCTTGTTAGTGGATGAAAAATATCCCCTTTGTTTCCAACTTCAAACTGAACATTTATTTTATAACGCAGTGTACAGAAAAGTCCCTTATTACATTTAAACTACTGCTGTCATTGCACACAGTGCACTAAAATAATAAACTAACCTTAAATAAGGTGTTATAGGAGATTTAAACATGTTGGGGGTCTAGATTTCCATGCATGCTCATTAACCATGATAGTAAACGAAAGGACAGACTAGTGTGGGAGTGCATTTGTTCTGAGAAGTAACAGCCTGTTTTCTAATGTGGAGTAATTAGTATACTATTCAAACCTCAACCATGTATGATGCTTCTGTATGGAGTACATCATAGATGTGCGTATCTCCCCTTGAAAGGGCATTTTGTGCACTTTCCTGTTGTAATTACTGTACTTACCTCAGGATGTTGACCCAAGGAATCCAGTATAATGATACAATTAAAATTGTATGTTCATATGCACCACTTTTATAGAACTAGTTTTTTTTTCCACGTTAAACCCGCATTGTACTGGGTTTAGAAATTCCTATCATACTTCATGCTATCGCACTTTCTTTTGCAATTTACAAACACATTTTAAGGTTAATGGGAGTGAAAGCATGTGACGTGCTATACTGAGCATGCTCAATAATTTCCCTTGTTTGCTTAAGAGAAATGGGCAGCCACATAGAAAGGAAAGTAGGCCGAGAGGTTAGGCGGCTGGTGAGCTCACAGAAAGGTTAATGTGCCTTTCTCAGAATCTATAAAATGTGGAGTTGTGAAACTTGTTCTGCCTGAGTTTTGCCTGCTGTCCCTCTCTCCCTCCCCTACCTTTTTCCATCCATCTCTCCTTGTCCCTTCCTCTGCTGATTGCCTTTCTTTTTTATAGTTTTTCCTAAATTGCAGGGTAAATGGTAGGAGGAAATTTGAAATTATAAACTTTTTTCAAGATTTATTGAGCTACAATTGAAATATAACATGTAAATCTAAGGTGCACAATATTATATATATATATATTATATATATATATATATATACACACACATATATATATCTACATATATATATATATATATATATATATATATATATATATATACATAAATGCATATATCTCAAAATGATTACTATAATAAGGGTAGTTAACACATCCATCACCTCGCATAGTTACCTTTGTGTGTGTGTGTGTGTGTGTGTGTGTGTGTGTGTGTGTGTGGTGGTGAGAAGTTTTAAGATTTACTCTCTTAGCAACTTTCAAGTATACAATACAGTATTGTTAACTATAGTCACCATGCTGTACATTAGATCCCACAGCTAATTCATCTTATAATTAGAATTTCCTACCCTTTGACCTCTGTCACCCATTTCCCTCACACTCTCCACCCACTGCCCCTAGCAACCACCTACCCTAGCAAACAGTCTACTCTCTGTTTCTGTGACTTTGGTTTTTTGAGATTCCACACGTTAAGTGAGGTTATTCTCTCCATTGATAGTAATCATGCTCTTTCTTTTTCCTTTTTTTTAAAATTAGATTTATTGTGGTGACAATGGTTAGTAAAATTACATAGGTTTCAAGTGTACAATTCTATAATACATCATCTATATTTCACATTTTGTGTTCACCACGCAGAGTCAGTTCTCCTCCCATCACCATATATTTGATCCCCTTTACCCTCATCTGCTACCGTCTTCCCCCCTTACCCTCTGGTAACCATTAAACTGTTGTCTGTGTCTATGAGTTTTTGTTTGTTTCTTTGTTTGTCTTGTTCCATTGTTGCTTTCAGTTTTATATCCCACATATGAGAGAAGTAATATTATTCTTGACATTTTCTGACTTATTTCGCATAGCATAACTCTGGATTTATCCATGTTGTCACAAATGGTACTATTTCATCTTTTCTTATGGCACAATAGTATTCCATTGTGTATATACCACTTTTTTTTTTTTTTTTACCCAATCACCCATGTTGTTTCTAAAGAACATTTGTTTGAGGGTAAGGAAGGTCAGAAAGCAAGGGAGGAATAAAGGGAGAGAGGGTGGTGGTTTCTTCTGAGGTGGCTTGTGATTATTAAGACGTCCAACTAAAACCACTGTGAGAAAAGGAGAAATATTACCCCAATATCCACATTTAGGGGTCTTGATATAATCATCTTGAAAACCTAGCTGAGGGTGGGGACTCTCCCTGAGGAGAAGTTGTCACTACTGTAGGAATGAGCAAAGTCCTTTAAAACAGATTCTGTGGGTTTGGGTATTTATTTTTCACAAAGTGAAATTGCACTTACACAATATTTAATGTTCAAAATAATATATTTTCTTGCTTTGTCTTCTTAGAGGTAAAACAACATTAAAAACATTTTAATCTCGGATTTTGTCAGTATTTACACTGCAGACTGAAGATGAATAGAGCTTATATATTATGGTCTGTAGGGAAAATACAATTTATGTAGCCTGTGAATTCTCAATTACATGAGTCATATAATTCAGTTACACAGTTTGTAATTAGGTATTTTAGGGTATGTTAAGAATGCAGGAAACAGCATATGGGGTATTTCATAGTAGTTCTTAAAAATAAAGTATGAAAATTAAAAATAGCTATCATAATAAATGCTGCCATAGCATGTTTCATTTTGTGAAATACATTTCATGGACTTCTTTTTAAGAGCAAATGCGTAAAATGATATAATTTGGGGCCCTCTACACCAAAGGTTTGTGGTGGCTTCTTAGGTGTGTTATTTCTATGCAGCTCTATTCTAGGTAGTCTCAAAAGATACTTGATTTTTGATGGAGGCAAAAAACAAAACAAAACAAAGACCCTACGTAAAATTAAATATTTCATTGTTGAAGATGATTAGGGATAGACTTTTAAAGCTACTCAGTCCTTCATCTCCTCACACATGTTTCTGAGTCTCTCCCTGTGTTTATGAGGTGGTACTAAAGGAACAATAATTTTACTTTACGTGAAACACAAACCGAAAAGTTAATTTTCTGGGAAGAAGTGACACAATGCATAATAAAGCCAATAAGTGCTATATTTGACCACCTGATGAAAATCAGTTCGTTACATTCTGAGAATGACATTTAACTGAAAGACAGAATACTGAGACTGTTTTTCTTGTTCTCAGGACTAATCTATGCTACTTCTCTTCTCTGTTAGTGTAGGTAATAGAGTAGATTTTAGCGGCGGGCTGGAGATTCCTAGACAGGAAAATATCTGGTGTTTGCCTGCCAAATTTAAACTACACGAAACTTTAACAGTTTGCTCAGGAATTAAGAACTGATTCCCCAAGATCTATTTGAAAACGAGAGATTTTTTCATAATTGGGTAATACTGGTCCTACCATCAGTTTGCTCTTTTGACTGTTTTTTTTGACTATTCTTTGTGCTTATCTAAAAAACGATTATATCATTGCTGGCCTGTGTCTCAAGTATATTGTAGAAAATAATTTGATGTGATGGTCACATCCTCATTACATTACACTTGGTCCAGAGCTAACCATTTAAAGTGGCATTTTCCTCTTTCAGACTCTCAGGTGTAAGTGACTTGCAATGGTAAGGCTAAAATGATTGTCTTGTAATGTGTAGGCCAAAAATGTAAAACACAATTATAAATCAGAAATGTAAATATTGTACAATTGCTGAGAAATAATTACCGTTTCTGTTTTAATGAAAAGTTTTCAGAAAATTGATACTGAAACGAAGTGTGCAGATATCACCCAGCCGGTATGTCTGAGTATGACACCTTTGGACATGTGGCTAAAGTGAAATTTCCATTCCCTTTATGAGGGCATTGGAGCAGGGAATTCAGCTATAGGGGTCAAGGTTTGCTTTTCAAAGAACAGGATAGGTGCCCTAAGGGAAACCTGTTACCCTTCACCTTGATTTAACAAACCTCAGTGTATGTCTCAGCAGTTCTCCATGTAGGGGAGGAAATTAGTCTGGCACGAACCCAGAGACTTCTGTGTTGGTTTCCTTGACCAGGAGAGTCTGAGGAGTACCTCTAGATGCTGTCGTGTTCCTCTTAGCGTAGTCTCTCTTTCTTGCCACTTTTCCCTTACCTCAATCAAATATGAGGTCTCACTTTTTCAGTGTTTCCAGGGACCTGTCCAAGTGGCCAAGATTCTGTCTTCCCACGTGTGTCCTCACTGTTAATCACCAGTTATTTGAGGTAACTTGAGTCTCTTGGGCTCAAACCAGATCAAACCAGATTATTGGTTAGTAAGGAAAACTCAAATTAAATCACATGTATTGGCTCATATAAACAAATTATTGATGAGGACAGGTGTAGATTTGACCTTGGGGTGATGGGACCAGGGACAACTGTGTCACCAGGACCCTTCCTTTTCCTTCCTTCCTTCCTTCCTTCCTTCCTTCCTTCCTTCCTTCCTTCCTCCCTCCCTCCCTCCCTCCCTCCCTCCCTCCCTCCCTCCCTCCCTCCCTCCCTCTCTCTCTCTCTCTCTCTCTCTCTCTCTCTCTCTCTCTCAGCTTTGTCTTCCTCAGAGGCAGTGAATTTAAACTCATTTTGAGTAAGACAGCCCTGCCAATCTGTGTTGTCTACAAGATATCAGGCAATGCTCAGTCCTTCATAGTTGACTATGGTGGGGGTGGGACTGGTGATGGTGGAGTTCAAGTCTCAATGATTAAAGAGAAGGGAATTCTGGGCAGAAGGAAGAGTGTAGCCAAAGGCTCCAAGGTGAAATGCTCTAACACATTCCAGGAACGGAACTCTAGGGTGGTGAGAAAGGTGGATGCTCAGTCTTGACCTGTTTTGTTCTGTAAGCAATAGGGAGCCTTTGGAAGGTTTAAGCAGAGAGATGATACAATTATATAAACATTTTAAAGTGGATACATGAATGGAGTGCTTTCAAAATTTTTTACACCATCCCACATAAAACTTATAATATTTTAATAGTACTCTGGGGTAAAAGCTGGAAGGTCATCGCCTCAGGCTCACTGGATGCCCTAGGACTGTCTGTGAAGAGGGTGAAAATACCTAGGTAGAGACTTGGGTAGGAAAGAAATATGTGAAGATGTGAAAGAAATATGCTATTAGGCCCGGGAAGAGAAGATGGGCTCTATACGTAGAACCTACACTCAATGAACATTGAGAGAAGAGAAGGGAAACCAGGTGGCAAAATGTAATTATCAGGTGTAATCAAACAATATGGTGAATGTTTAAATAACAAAAAAATTATTACAGTAAAAGACACATTGCCATTAATCCCCCTCAAAATACTCCCCTTCACTTCAAACACACTTATCCCATCATTCTTGCCACTTTCTGAAGCAGTTCTGGAAGTCCTCTCTCATGAGTGTCTTTAGTTGTGCTGTTGTGGCTGCTTTGATGTCTTGAATCATTTTGACTTTGGGGAAGAACTAGAAGTTGCACGGTACCAGATTAGTGAATAAGATGGATGAGGAAACACCGTAATGTTTTAATGTTTTTATTTGACAGAAATTGCCGTATACCAGAAGTGATGTGTGACACGGAGCATTGTCATGATGGAGGATGATTTTATGGTGCACTTTAAAACACACCTTCTCTCAACTGTAGTTCACACTCAACTGACTGCACCAAACAAGTTGAAACTTGTTACACACTATTACTAAGGATCCACACACGCTACTTCCTATATTGAAGACCCCCGCCTTTCCATTGGATGGCACTCAGCAGCAGCATTCACCGTATGTTTTGATCACAACAGAAAGGCTTCATGTCACACATTGCTTCTAGTATGGCAATTTCTGTCAAATAAAATCATTACGGTGTGTCCTCACTCACTTATTCACCGGATCTGGTGCCATGGGACTTCTGGCTTTTACCCAAAATCAAAATGACCATGAAAGGTAAACATTTTGAATTGATTCTGGACATCGAGGCAGCCACAACAGCGCAACTAAAGACATTCACGAAAGAGGACTCCAGAACTGCTTCAGAAAGTGGCAAGAACGGTGGGATAAATGTGTTTGAAGCGAGGGAGAGCATTCTGAGGGGGATTAATGGCAATGTGTCTTTTACTGTAACATATTTTTTTTATTTAAACATTCACCATATTTTTTATCACACTTTGGAAATCCACAGTAGTCCTTAAATCTCATGTCATCCCTTATTTTTACTCTCCAATAAGATTTTAAATAAAAATGATTCAACTTTCAGCTCTTTTTCTCATTTATTCTTCCTCTCCTGAACCTTCTGCCTGTGATCCCACTTGCTTTCCTCAAACTTTGATGTATTTAGGAGTCACCTGGAAAGGTTGTGCAGCATGCAGAATCCCAGGCCCCGGCCAGAGATTCTGGTTCTATAGGTCTGGGGTGGGGCTCTGGCATTTGCATTTTTCCAAGGGTTTCTGGTAATCAAGTCCTCCACAAAGTCATAGTTTTGGAAGCACTGCTCTGATATACGTGCTGGGAGCAGTAAGAGTTTAACTCTGCCAGAGAGAGGATACTCTTGCTGAGGTTTGCAGTGCTCAGATTGAATTCTGAAAATACTCTGTGTGCTCATTCAGTGCAGGGTGGTTGCCTTGCTGGTTCTTATATCCATGTCCCACCAGCAGTTCACCCCCTATACACACAAGGAGTTCTCCAGCTGGAAACATTTCACTCATCGCCAAGATCTTGGTCCAGTCTTCCTGCCATTCAGACCTTTGTCACCACTCCCTGGCTAGAGCAGTGGACTCTGTGGGTCCCTTAATGCTTTGTGTTTCATTACACTTTGACAGTGAGCTGTGATCCTTTGTGTTCTTTCCATAAAACCATGACTGCTTGGGTTCCAGAAAAATGATCTATAAACATTACTTGAATTGAATTGAAGACATATAAAGGAGAAAACACAAAAGATGTGGGAAATCCATGACATGGGCAAGACTGTGTGAATAATCAAGCATTTGTAATAGTTTGAATTTACTCTATTTAATTTTTGCTCTTTTAAGAAAAGTTCAGTTTTTATGTTTGGATCCTCCTTTAAAAACCTTTTTTTCTTCCGTTTTCTCATATGTCAAACTCACTCTTTTTTGGTTGTCATGTTTCCTGGAAGAGGAAATCCATTATATGGTAAATTTGTGCCCTGGAATAATTAATTTACCTCACATGAGTGAGTACTTTATTCTGAGAACAGGCAGTGTACCCTGAGTCACCACAAAACCTGGCTTCAATCAATACAGAGAAAGCTCTTTAATTGCTCTTCGTCCTTGCTAATGCTTTGCACTGATTAGCAGAGTATGCTTTCATATTTAGCAAAGTCTTTATTCAGAATATGTAAGTATTATTTGGACTGTATTTTCTTGCAGTTGAATCCATACTTTTAAAGATCACCATGGATATGGAATGGGAGCAAAAGCATCTTGCAACATTCCTATTATCTGTTTAATTGTAAGCAGTTCTGATTACAGAGAAAAACTCTCTTAACGTGGGAACAGAAATTACAAAATTGACTCCTCTTGAAAAAAATAAAAACACTTGTACTTACAAACTGAATTAACTGAGGCATGGCTTCACTGTATGTATGTGAACACAGATAGGATATGTATTTTTGTCTTCACATCTAGAAATCTGCTGTCACCGCCCACCTTAGGTATTGACACCTGGTCCCTTTGGCTAAACAGGTCACGGTCATCTGGATGAACGGTCTGGATCTTCAGCCCGTTCAGCAGACTGGGCTAGCATTAGTTGAACTTACACTCGTAGCATGACACACACAGAACCATGCCAAGCATGGCTAGCCCCTGCTCTCCCATGCTCTCATCCCTTCTGTTAGGAGATGAACATCCATAGAAAGCTGGATTCATTGACTGGTAGGATGGAGTCACAGCACTATAGGAAAAAAACAGTCAAATGACAGATCATCTAAATAGAAAGTCTGATGCCCCCCACCTCTGCCTGAAGCCTCTGTTGAGACAGTATTAGCTGGCCTGAGTTGTTTCTATGCTGAATTTAGAGTGATAGTGTGATGAAGAAAACCTCAATTGCTGGTGAATATAAAAACCACTAATTATAGTGCTTTAGGTTTTCCTTCTTTAAACTGCTGATAATCACTATACATTTATGTTACAGCGTAATGTGGGGCAAGATAATAACAAAGCAGAACGCACCAGTGAATTCTATGCATACCTTACCTCCATGTGGAATGGAATCTCCCATGGAATGGAACCTAACACTTGTCAAAACATGGTCATGTCTTGGGGTGTTATATGGGCCAGGTGCTGCATCAGATTATGAAAACAAAATGAGAAACTGTCGTTGCAGGAAACAAATTGACTTCAACCTCTAGGTTCGTGTCCCTCCAAATCTGTCCTCCAAATGTCCTTCAGAGTTCTCTTTCTAAAATACAAATCTGTTCATACCACCATTCCTATTAACAGTTCATCCAAGTATCCAGATAGTCATTGATTCAAAACACATTAATGACAAGCCAGACACTATGCTAAGCATTGGTAACACCTTTTTTTTTCCTTCATGAATCTTCCGTTGGGTTGGGGAAATAGACACTAATTATATGGTCAAAGATATAAACTCTCGTTTTCCCTCCAGCCTACAGAATAGTTTTAACTCCTAAGCATAATATATAACAATATCATTTGTCATTATCTGGCCCATAAACTTCTTTGATGCTCATCTCCTCTCCTCTAGCTAACACAGTCATTCCACAGTTCCCTGAATATGCCAACCGATTTATTTGTCTCATGCCTTTCCACATGGCCTCTCCTGTTGCTTGATTTACTTCCCGTTTCTTCTTTCTGCTTGGTGAGTTCTTCACCTATCCATGAAGACTTTGCTCAAATGCCCCCTCTTGTGTGGCAGAAGTAGCGATTTCCTTGCCTGTGCTCCCAAAGCATCCATGCCACTCCTTGTTTCTAGCACTTGAAGTGTTGTTCCAATGATCTCTCTGTGACTCCTCGTCTGTTAGACTGGAAACTCTCAAAAGTAGAAGCTGCATCTTACTTGCTTTCATCTTCCTAGACTTCAGCACAGAACTTGACCCAGAGTAGATGCTAAGAAAATGTTGGTTGATATTATTATTCACTATCATGTTAACGAAATATGGAAATTAGAAAAGGGAGACATGGAAAGGGCGGGAGAAGGATGATTGAATGACATGATCTAGTAAAAGTAAGGTTATATCGGAATATTAAAGGCCAGTAGTTTTATGCTTGAATAACCTTCAGGGTTAAGAAATTCAACTGGAATTTTCTACAATGTGACGAGTCTATTTAGGTTATTATTTTGGTGTGGATACCATCACACTGATGTTCAGAATCATGGTGAGAGGCTGTGGACTTCAGGCATGAAATTCCATGTGTTCACATTAGGATGGAAAAATAAATCTCATCTCTCAGTAATGTGCAATGCTATGGGACATGCTGTGACATGACCTTGTACCCAACGACACTCCTGCCTACATCCTCCAAACCAATAAGGCTGAGGACAGTCAGACAGTTGCCTGCCCCATTCCTCAGCACTGTACATTTCTGGTGCTTCTTTCAGAAAAATGAAGGAGACTCAGATTTATGGTGACATTTGAGACTGTTAGCTGTAGGTGATCTAGGAAGGGGACAGAGGAGGTTTTATTTTTCTCTGTTCCTGGGAGACTGTACTGTGTTTGCCTCCCTCACTGGAGGGAGACTAGCTCATTTGTCATTTTGTGTACTTATGATGTTACTGAAGTGAGGTGGTTTGGCTTCAGGTTAGAATCTACTACAGCGGAAAACCTCTTTGCAATGAAAACACCTCCTGGCCTTTGCTTTAGAGGCCATGTGCAGAAAGCTGGGACAGACCAGATCAAGGACATTGGGAATAGTTCTCCTCATGGTGCACTGTGCATCAATGTCCGAGACGTGCCCACACTTCCTGACCAGGGCACTGCCGGGCCCTGAAGCCTCTGTAACCCATGGGGATTGTTCTTGTCCCTCCAGCATCTCACCTGTGCTGGAAGGAAACAGAATGAAGTTACAGTGAGGTGTCTGGCAGACGTGAGCCTCGCTCCTGGTGTCATGTTAAGGATACCACGCAATGGAAATTGATCCTGTGGACATCCATGGAAAATTCATTTTTTTTTTATTCCTACACCACAGCTGTATTTTTCAATCATTTCTGAATAGAATTTTTTGTTAAAACGTTCACGTAATGAACTGAAGATTAGTTTTTGCCTGTATGGTTCACATGTTGCCCAGTGACTGATACGAACATCATCTCAGAGGGAAATATTTGGCACATTCACAAAAACAATATTCTCCAGCCTTTTAACAATCAGTTTTTGAAAGATAAACAAAGAAAATCCAAAGCCAAGAGGAATGGAGGGAAATTCGGTTGGTATGAGAAACATAGGTATTTCAACTCTATAGTTGATGTTTTATTTATTTAGTTAGTTTTTTAGATTTTACTGGGGAAGGGAAACAGGATTTCATTGGGGAACAATTTGTACTTCCAGGACTTTTTTCCAAGTCAAGTTGTCCTTTCAATCTTAGTTGTGGAGGGTGCCGTTCAGCTTCAAGTTGTTGAAGTCTTAGTTGTGGAGGGTGCAGGGAGTCCAACTGGCAACCTTGTGGTTGAGAGGATGCACTCCAACCAACTGAGCCATCCTGGAGCTCAGCTCAGCTCAAGATGCAGTGTTTAATCTTAGTTGCAGGGGGCAGAGCCCACCATCCCGCTCAAGCAGTTGAACCGGCAACCTTGTGGTTGAGAGCCCACTGGCCCATGTGGGAATTGAACCAGCAGCCTTCAGAGTTAGGAGCATGGAACTCTAACCACCTGAGCCACCGGGCCAGCCCGTTGATGTTTTATTTTAAAAAATAAAAATGATTTGAAAAAGTTGGGTAGTGGGTTCTTTAATGTTTAACATTCTCCATTTGTGTCTCTAAGTTTAAATGCTTTCTAACAAAATCATTGTGAAGCATCTTTTGAATAGCATTAGAGAATTTCAGAAAGTAATATGGCCGTTACGAATTGTTTTGTTACAAATTTTCAACATGGCAACATTTCTGAAAAGTTCATTAGTTTGTGTTGCTGTGTATGTCTTTTTTTTTTTATAAAACATATTATGATCCAGATTCTTAATTTACTCTGGTTTTACCCTCATTACTTTGTATTGGGCAAATCTTACTTTTTAAAGTCTGGTTAAAGAAACATTAACCCAGAGTCTGACAGATGAAGATGTTCCGAAACGTGGTTAACTGATGGTTCATGTTCATGTGGGTGCTGGCAAGGCGCCCCCTGTAGGCTCCCTCGGAGAATTGCCACTTTCCTCTTTGCCCTCCCAGTCTCTGTTGCTGGCTGGTGGAGGTTCCTCTTTTTTTGTCAAGTCAGTGTGACAGAGCTCCGGCTAGCTTCTGTCACCAAGCACATGTGAGCAGCTCTGGCCACACTCATCTGGGGACATGCACTTGGCTGTGGCCACCACCACAAAGGAAGTGAATGCCTGCGATGGTGTGTGGTCAGCTGAATAATGAACCCCAAAGATTCTCATCCCCACAACCTGTGGATAAATATATTCATACCTTACATGGCAAAAGGGACGTCACCAATATGATTAAGTTGAGATGGGGAGGTGACACCGGACGAGTATCCAGGTGGGCTTGATGTCATCACAAGGATCCTGAGAGGAAGCAGAAGGTCACCGTTAGAGAAGGAAATGTGTGTGACCGGGAGGCAGAGCTCAAAGCGATGTGACCGCGAGACAAGGACTGAGCAGCCTCCAGAAACTAGACAAGGCAAGGAACAGGTCCTCCCCGAGAGCCTCCCGAAGGAGCACGGCCCTGTTAGCACCTGCACTGCAGCCCAGTGCAAGGGATTATAGACTTCTGAGCTCAGCAAGCGTGAGATGATCAATTTGTGTCGTTGCAAGTCACTGACACATTTCATACCACAGCCACAGGAAACGAATACAGTCCTGTGCTTGAGAGAGGAAGAGCCAGGGCCCGGCAGGGGTGGAAGACCTCTCTCACATCGGAGATAATCAGGCTCTGGCGAGCTGGGAAAGAGTGAGGATTCAGTTCTGAACAGCGTTAGCTTTGCGTCGGCCTTCCTGGTTAAAATCCTGGCACCGCCATTTATTAGCAGTGTCTTCTTGAGTAAGTAGCTCTGTGTCTGCCTTTGTCCTCTCAACTGTAAAATGAGAATGGTGATAGAACTTGCCTCAGAGGCTTGTTGTGACGTTTAACTGATACAATACGTGCGAAGTGTTTGCACAGTACCTGGCAGAGAGAAGAGGTGTTATAAACACTGACTATTATTATTATATCAGCCCTCAGCTATTTAAAGGCTGTGCTGTGTGTTTATGGCTACCGGATTTTATTAGCCCGTTTAATAAGGCACTCTTTCTTTTGGGAACAACATGAATTATACATTCCTGGCACATATAAATGTAGAAGAAATATCTGCTCATTCTGGGGGCAGTGACATTGTGACTAAATGCATGGTCCTTGGCTTGGTGGGATTTTTTTGTTTTGTTTTAATATGGGGCACAGAAATAAATATACACGCTTTCTATGTGAGGAGTAGGTCTGTTCCTTGCAATGAAATATGTTCATGGCTACCTGCTCAAGTCTTAACTCAGAGAGCTCTTAGATTTGCTTTCTTGTGTCTTTGTACTCACAACAAGGAGGATGTCTCTAAAGCATCTGAAAGCCTCTCAGGGAAAGAGGACTCGATGCAGTGGTTGGGGGTGAGAGACATGTACGGTCATCATGTTCTAAAGTTGTGAGGCTGTGGAAACCTCACAGATCGTGGCCAGCAATGAGTTGAAGGCATAGTGATCTCACAGTGGAAGGAGATGGTCCCCTGAAATCTGTCTTATTTCATTCTGAAGTCCTTTTGGTACTTTGTAGTGACTGTCTCTGTAGCTAGGACCTACTGTGAGCTATCATCCAGCTTATACTAAATTTCCCTATGGGTGGCGTTTGAGTTGGTCAGGTGTTGCCTTCCAGATAGAGAGGAGCGTATGTGTAAGTGAGGCGGAAAGACAGCGAAGAGCAGGACATGGCTTGGGAAGTTACAGACAGTTGAGGCACATGGTATGTGCTGGGAGGTATATGGAATTGTCCACTGAGGGAAGTATGTGAAGAGCTTCAGGCATTTAACTTAGGAGCTGATCCTAGAGCCCTTCCCTTACCAGAGTGTGCAAAGGTGCTGTATGAAAATAGGCACCGCGAGGTCCCAGAGTTTGGGACATGTTTGGGAAAACAAGCAGAAGTCATTTCTTTCCTGTATCTTAGAGGAAATCGATAGATATATTTTTAAATTTCCTGGAAGTAGATATAGTAGATGAGTAGAAATGAGACCTGGAACTAAGGCATCGGGACAAAAAAGAGAGAGTGGGTCCAATAGCCACTCAGGGTGAGGGATAGAAAACAATTGGTGACCAGTTAGATGGTGAGGGGTGCACTGAGGAGGGGTGGCAGTGGCGAGAAGCCAGTGTGACCCCAGTTTCAAGTTAAGGATTTTAGGCAGTAGCTTAGCATGTTAGGTACCAAAGGAATAGAAAAGATGGATTTGGCTTTATAGGAAGATAATGGGTCTTGAATTTATTATGGACTTGTTTTATTTGTGATGCTAACACGATAGCTAATGGTGCCAGTGTCCACAGATCTTTGACAATGTGGATCCGGGGTAAGGATTGCTGTAGGGAACAAAGCTGGACAGAGCTGAGTCTTCCAGAGATAGTAGAGTTTCCAAGCAAATCACATTCACTTATAAAAATCAGTCGGTAATGTTGTGCTCATGGGCAGGAGGGTAGAGCCATAATTTAGCTCTTAAGGGCCAACTGTCATGTTCTGATTAGGATCATTGTCATGTTTAAATAGAAGCTATATCTTTTCTTGCAGAATCATTGCTTGTGCAATGACTATGAATAAGTATGTGGAAGAAAATGTGTCTCAGAAATCTTACACGACCATCAAGTATTTCATGAAGATGCTGAGCAGTGTCAGCGAGACCCTGATCTTCATCTTCATGGGCGTGTCCACCGTTGGGAAGAACCACGAGTGGAACTGGGCCTTCGTCTGCTTCACCCTGGCCTTCTGTCTGATCTGGCGAGCACTGGGTAATGAGCACGTTTCCCCAAATGAACATTCGGAAACCGTCCCGAAAAGAATGGGGCTCTTGTCTCCTCCCTCCCCTTTGCTGCTGCGTCGTCTTTGTTTCTCTTTCTTCATGTTCCTCACTTCCTTTTTTATCCTCCTCCTCCTCATTCTTCTCTTCCTCCTCTTTTTCCTTTCTTCCTCTTTCTCCTCCTCTTCTCCTTCCCGATCTTTACTTCCCTGAGTATCTTCATGCCTTTGCTATAAATCAAGTTAATCTCTCTTAGGTACTCTGATTTCACATTTTCACCCATTATCTTGGAACAACAAAGGCCCAACAGCCTAGTAATACAAATGCGGCAGAGGAAAAGGTGGAAAGATACCATGGGGCCTATTTTTAAATCTTCTGTCTTGTCACAGAAGCATAGTAAACTCATCTTCGTATTTACTCGTTCTGGCCTCACAGTCTGTTTTCATTGGTTTTGTTTTCCTTCTCAGGTGTCTTTGTTCTGACTCAGGCAATTAACTGGTTCCGGACGATCCCCCTGACCTTTAAGGATCAGTTTATCATTGCCTATGGGGGGCTCCGAGGTGCCATCTGCTTTGCGCTAGTGTTTCTCCTTCCTGCTGCCGTATTTCCCCGGAAAAAGCTCTTCATTACGGCTGCGATCGTCGTCATATTCTTTACTGTCTTCATCCTGGTGAGTCGAGTTTTTTCTCCCAGCGAAGTGTCTCCCTTTACCAGGACAAAACCTGATCTTTCCGACTATCATGATGAGCGTTTTTTATAAGACACAACTTTGCAAAGGCATGTTGAAGCTTTGGTAGTTATAACGTTAGGGAAAGTCATATTTCCTCATGTCAGTGGATTGTGCAGCAGCCTGAGTGTCCAGTTTGCTCACTTGGCCTTGACAGAGGATATATTATTTAAGGACTCTCAGCTAAGTGATCTAAGCTTACTACTGGAAACTTACGAACTGTGCTTGTTCATCCTTGTCATTTTTTTTTTTTTCACTCTCTGACCTAGTAAATGTACTCTGTAAATGCTAGTTCTCTGATGATCTTCCAGCAGCTATTCAACCTGAGTTGACTGCTTAGCAGTGTTTCTTTTGAAACGGTGGGATGGGTAAATTCAAGTTTAAGGTTGGGAGGCAGAAAGTATGGCAGGGAGAGCATGGACCTGTGTCAGGATCCTGACTTTGCAAGTTAATCTCTTTAAATCAATAAGCCAGCCTTTAGCAGATTATAGGTTGTGGATACTCGTTTAGTAAATATATGTTGGACTTCTGCTACGTGCCAAAGAGTGCACTTGAAGCTCAGGGTGAGTGAACTAAACACAGAAACGTCCCTGTCCCTGGAAAGCTTGTATTCCAGGGAGGATGGCAGACACAGGACAGTGAACACAAGTCAGTAAATTAGAGAGTGTGTTAGGAGGTGAATGACACTATATGATAGTAAGGGAACCATTCTAAAGACACTGGCAAGGAGCAGAAAGCAGCCAAGGAGACTGAGGACACGTGATAAGTGACAAAGGAGGAAAAACCAGGAGATGTTTTGTTTTATTTTTTAAAAAACCTTGTTTACCTTTTAGTCACAGAGTGCTTTCTGTATACCTGACTCAGGTTGAAACATCTTTGATATTAACGTAGTTAATCCTCATAACAATTTTATGGCAGAGTTCTAGGAGGAGTCACCATCATTCTTCCCATTTCATAGATGAGAAAACTGAGGCCTTGGAACTGAGTTTAAGTACTTTTCCCAAAGTTACATGACTAGTAAAAGACCAAGGTGGGAGTCAAAACCAGTTTGGTCTTAACTCTGAATAAAGTGCCCAGTAGTATATGTGGTGTGTGTGGTAAGTATCCTATATTGTAACTCACTGAGCTTCTAGTCACTTCTCCAAACAGGAGTTCATCCTTCATTCATTCTTACCTCCCAACACGGGGGACAGTAGGCTGCCCTGTCCAAGGAATCCTGGAGAAGGATGCTTTGGGAGACCCTCTCCTAAGTTAAGAAATGGCCACTTTTTGTAACTGTCTTTGTCATCAGCACCTTTATAATGCTGGTACCCATCAGGGACCGCTTCCTTGTGTGAGGCACTCAGACCAGGGCTTTCCTATTTGCATTATGTCATTTCATCCTCAAAACAAAGCTTTGAGTAAGAGACCAGTGAGGCTCAAAGAGAGAAGAGACTGGCCCAGCGACACACGTTGGTAATGATGGAAGCTGAAGGTGAGCCCAGGACCCTGACTCCATAGACAAGTTCGGAACTATTAGCTTTATTGACTTTACTTAGAGAAGCCATTATTCACCAGGTTATGGCTAGTAAGTTTCAGTTACAGTTATACATACTAGTTTGGGTTCCAATAGTCCCTGTTCGTTTGAATTCCCTTCTTATATTCAGGGAGACTCCTGGGTGTAGAGGACAAGCAGATTTCCTTGTCTTTATCTCTTTACTGATGAAGAGATAAAGGTCTTTACAAGGGCCTTGTTAAAGTCATCCACTTTCTTACTCTCCCACTCTACCTGAGGCACAATCTTGACGTGAATCCACTTGCCTTGAGCATTTTCATCTCTCAGAAGCATGCTGGGGCATCCTACTTGAGGGGAAAGTCAGATAGGGGTGAGTGACTCACCACCTTTCCTAGGCCAGCTGGCCTGTCCTTAACCTGCCAAGGCTTAGTTAAAGCTCTGGACTCTTCCCCATGTTCTCAGAATTGAAGGTGTCAAATATGAAAATAGAAACACATCAGTCTAGTGCTACTAGGAACCAGGTTTATTAACTGTTATTGTCTCTACAAGTGCTTCTCAAATCATCTGTAAAACCAGTGCCCACCCCGCAACATCATGGACATACACACTTGTAAAATACAATACAATGACTTAGTAGGAAGATGTAATTCAGGAGAGGGCATACAAAAGACAAGCTCACATTTTGTAGTTATTAGATTCGACAGACATAAAATTACATTTCTACAATCAGACCAAACATAGCATGTAGAAAAAGAAAAGTATTACAAAAAAGTATACTATTGTTCACTGATTGTATGTGTGTGTGTGTGTGTGTGTGTGTGTGTGTGTGTAAGTCTATAGAGTATCACTATCACACACATACTATTTTGGCTTTTTGGAATTGTAACTCAACTAAAATATGGAAGACGTTCTATATGCATTCCATTCCCCATAGTCAAAGCCTACGCACCCACTTTGAATGAAAACCATGTATGTCAGTATTTAACTTTGATGAACAAAGTTTTTAATATAATGAATTTAAAAAAAAGCAGAGATAACAAACAGAATAGTTTAGATGTGTTGGCTATATTTGGTAATGTAAACACATCAAGTTAATCCTTCCTTCAGTGGTGGGGACATTGGGTGTCAGTATTGGGAGTGTGAAAGCATACCCCATGGCCAGTTTTCTCTGATTTAAGGAAACCTGGCAAAGCTCCTTTGGTGCCTGTTGGGAAGAGGGATTGCTGATGTTCCGTACCTACTGCTGTCTTCCCTTCACTGTTGTCTGCCCCACCATTCTGTTTGCACAGATTAGAGACTAATGGAGTAGTCTTGACACTGACCGCTTTTTCTCCCTCTCTTTCTCCTACCCATCCCTGACTCATAAGAGACTCTGAACACACACAAACAGAAATACATACGCACTCTCTTCAGAAAGGATTTTTTTCCCCAGAATATATCAATAATTAAGGAACTCAGGGAAAGAAGCCTGAAAGGAGATGCTTCATGGGTTATAAACATAGCAGATATAACTAATTAAAATCTATGCATAAATTTTTGCCTTCTGATTAAGAACTATGCATTCGCCTTCAAATGACAACTTTTATGTTGATGGATCTATCATTAAACTTTAAAATGTCTTTCCCCCTTATTTCAACATTTCTTATATGATGAGCTCATCTATCCTGATACTGTTGAGTTAGCACTATCTTCTAAAATAGAATTCCTGTGACATATGGTTTGTTATTTGATACCAAGATTTATAATGAGAATGTTAACATTCCTTGAATCACACTGATAAAGTAGAGAAAGTAGCCTCTTTCTGAAGCATGGGGTTACCAGAATACAGTCTTGCTTGCGGAATATTGAATGAGTGAGCAAGTCTGATTCCTTGGATGTGTAAATGCATTTCTTTTAAATAAGATTGGTAATATTATCTAAAATATAAGCTGTCTCTCTTGTTTTAAAATTATGTTGAAGATCGAGGGGAGGCAGAGTTCAGTAGTAGAAAACACAGATGTTGGAGTAAGGCTGCACTGTGTTATAGTCTGGCCCAGCTCCTAACAGCCTCTGTGAGCCTCAGTTTACATAGCTCAAAGATCTGGATAATGGGCTGGATAATGGTTAGTACCTTATACCAGGTACTGTGTTTATCCATGTATTTCTTCTTCACTGCCTGGGAGTGGTACTAACCTGATGATTTAACTTGATGATTTGCTATGTTTAATTATAACGTTAAGTAAAATGGTAATTGAAGAAAGAAAAACTTAACATCTTTCAATGTACTTTCCTTTGAAAGGAAAAAAATAATTAGAGCACAATAGTTATTATTTCATGAATCCCTATAATCATATAGCTGGTCCTCAGAATTCTGGAAATCCATTCAGTGGTTGTCTAGAAGTCCATCAAGTAGCGAGACTGACTGGAATTCAAGAGGCAGAAATCTCTTTTGGCCTCCATTGCAAATTAGTATTGTATCCACTGTGCATCATTATCCAGAACTGTGAAGTGTCTGGGATTTTTACCTTACTTACAAGTTAACAAGTTAGCCGGTTAAATTTTCATGAATGCTCACTCGAGACACCTGATTCCTGGGTCAGAGACAAAGGACTTTATTACTTATGGTAAAATCCAGAGGCCAGAGCTTCATGTTGGTTTGGGTCAGTTCTCTGTACCCCAAGTCCCATGGGGTGACACGAAGTATCTACGATGGATGTCTGCACGGGCAGTGGACTGACAGACAGGAGTCAGACACTGAGCTTGAGGATCTGTCACTCTTTGTCTGGAGGGTAACATGACCTCATCTCTCAAGGTATCTTGTTGCAAATGCAACCCTGATAATAATGGCCAAGTCAAAGTGGTCAAGGCCTTGTGTTATTGGCGCCCCCTGTAGCGATGTGTGTGACACTCAGGACCCATGGTGGGTCGCCTTTCCCAACAATCAAAAACACCCTTGCTGACTTAGCCTCTCAAACTGAAGTGAGGATGCTCACAATTTTATAGACATTGAGTAAACCTTCAAGTAAGCTTTGATTTGTGAAATAAATGGTCATATATTTTACATATTTATATATCATATGACTATATGTATTTATTTATATATAGTCATATGATAAATATATATACACATATAATATATAAATCTATATATATATATATATTCTTATATTTAATTCACATATACCATTACTAACTAGAGTTCAATGGGATTCAGAAAAAAAATTTTTTAGTCCTACACTAAAATAAACAAGATGATTAGTCCTACAATAAAATAAACAAGATGATTAGTCCTACAATAAAATAAACAAGATAAAAAAATGTAGGTGAATAATTGAGGATGCAAGAGAAAGAAGAGTTAAAAGATAGTTCCAAGAGTTTTTGTCTGAGCAAATAGGTGGAAAAAAGGAGCTATATAATTTAATACCAGGGGAGTACTGGGTTGGAAGGGTGGGGTGTCAGATGTTCGTTTTACATTTTTGGACGTGCGTATTCACCTGTTAGACATCGAACTGAGATGTTGAATAGGTGATTGTGTAGATCGGTCTAGAACTTATGGGAAAAGGCAGAGTGGGAGATACAAATTTGAGACTCATCAGTATATGGAAGGTTTTCAAAGCATAAATCTGGAAGAAACTCTTCAGGGAGTAAGTATAGGAAGAGTATAGAAAAGAAGACATACCAATATTTAGAAGTCAAGACAATGTTGAGGAGCCAGCCTAGGAGACTGAAAACAGTGACTAGTAAAGTGGGAGAAAAATCAGGGGGAATTGTCCAGAAGTCAAGTGGAAAAAGTGTTCAGGAAGGAGAGGGTTCTTGTAACTGTGACAAATGCAGCTGCCAGGTCAGGTGAGGTGGGCAATAGAGAATGGACAGTGGGATGCAGTGACTCGGCGATGAGGGTAATGAGTGGCCATCTTCAGAAGATCAGTTAGGATCAGATGGTGAGGAGGAAACCCCATTGAATGGATTTCAAGGAGAAGGGTAGGAGAGAAACGGGACACAGGAGATGATGCAGGCAACTCAACTGAGGTCTGGTAGAGGAAAGGGGTAATAACCAGAGGGGAATATGTACCAAAGGAGGGCTATTGTTTCTGTTTTTTCAAAGATCGGAGCCATAGCAGCAGCGTGTCTGGATACTGGTGGTACAGTAGGGAGAGAACATTGATGACACAGGTAAAGGAAAGGCATGGTTTAGGGGAAGAGTGTAGATATACGAGAATGTGATGAGTCCTGAAAGAAAGGTAAACAGAGGGCTGTGGGATTGAAGTGAAAAGCATAAGAATCTACATGACATTTTTATTGTTCTTGTCCCATTTACTCCATTCTAAAATAAACACTGTATGTACAACTGGGCTTGTGATCTCTATGATCAACTTTGTAACGTGAGAAAGGCCTGATGTAGGATAGCATAGCAACGACAGTGATAGTTTGTAATACAATCGTTTCTTCAAGTTTTTCTGGAAGTTGGCTGCTAAATCAGCAAAGAAATATACGGCAGTTCCTCTCACCTCTTTTTTTTTTTTTTTTTTTTTAATTCATTCTAAGGGGAAAAAAATCAAGAAATCAATTTATTTCAAAAGAATAAACCAAAAGAATGCTCATTATTTAATGGACAGCACTTCTTTTTTCTTAGGGTACTGGTAGCAGAAGGGTGCAGGGCGGGCGGAAAGCAGAGATGGAACAAGGTCGAAAACAAACCTCACCTGGCGGTCATGCTGCCCCTGCCTACTGTTAAACGAGTCCTTTCCCTCAGATCTGGCTCTGAAGTGTCGTGTTTATTGTGCCAAAGCTGAATGAATGGGTGAAAATTTAACTTGGGCTTTGCAAATATGTTTTGCAGTGGTTTGATGGAAAACCAAGGGGTATATCTTTAGTTTTTAACCTATGCGGGTGGTAACAAGCTGTTTTCTAGGCCTGATCAGGTTGCTCCCCAGGTGACCTAACTTAGAAATTTTCCAATGTGGTAAATAAGGTGCCTTCTCAAAGGTACTTTTTTTTTTCCCTCTGTCTCTCCCAACCAGAGACCCAGGCTCCTAGAATATAACATCCAGTGTAGGGAACTTAATATGACACACACAGATGCCATGTCCTCTACTTCCAAAATAGATGGATTGAGGAAGGAAGGAAAGAAAGAAGGGAGGGAGAGGAAATAAGGCAGAACGTATCAAATAATTCCTATTGAGCAAGACATGACAACTGCAAATAATTCAAGGAGAGGAGGGGTGTTTACTAAAGGAAACTGTTTAAACAAATACATATTTTAAAAGACAGTGTCAGTGAGCCATTGCATGTAATCAATACTTTTTATTAATTATAAACTAATTATAAATTATGTTGTAGTTTTAGAAACTTGAGTTGATCTGGGCACCAGGCCACACTTGCTTCCTGTAGTTGGTCAGTTTTGTTTTGTTTGTGACAGTCCATTAATTTCTAGATTATCTGTCTAGCGGAAGGAATCCCCGTAGGGATTGGGGCCCACCCTGTATTTTATCTTTATTTTTATGCCCTATATTTACAAATACTGGAAACTCATTTATTGTTTACTAAATGAATAATGATTGAAAAAAAAAAAGTATGTTAAACAATAGTTCATGTCCTTAAAATACATTATATAGTTTTAAAAATTGTACTGATTTTGATAATTTTTTTCCCTGGAGTTGTTATTAAACTAGTGTCTTTATGATATCTGGAAATCAATGAAATCCATCTTTGTAAACTACATGTTCATACCTATTTATGTAAGTTACAAATTACAGAATATGTATTGATTGTAAAACTGTTATTATCTCCTCTGTTATTTCAAAGTGGCAGACTTTGAACGTGACACAAATAGAATGCAAAATGTGTTTTATTCCAAATGTGGTCAAAATCAGTTCACACTTCAGAAAGTTAAAGTTAAGCTGAAAAATGCCCAAAGCTGGAGTGATGGAATAAAACAAGTGGTCGCATTTAAAAAACTGTGTGTGTGTGTTTATCACAGTTTATATTCTCAAAAGCTTTCGTAAAGATGTAAAGAGGTGCAGAAAGATGAGATGGAAGTCAAATGTATGGCAGGGAACCTATCTCAACATAAGCACCCCCTCCCCCAAATCCAATACCCGTCCTATACAAATATTCTTCATGCCAAGTGGTGGCAAATATCTACCAAGCAAGAAAGTTGGGGGTCTCTGTTGTCCCCACATTCTCATTCCCTCCGCACCTGGCTTATTTTAGTGCTAGTATCACATAACTTTAAATATATTATTTGGTAATTTGTTTTGATATCTTTAAGTTCCCCTTTATTCTTCTTTTTCTAATTTTTTCTGGTTACATTTACTCCTCCAGACTAACTTAGAACCAACCTCTGAAACACTGTTAAAAATCCTTTGGAATATGTTATTGGAATTGTGTTATTGCGAGTACATTGAGATAAAATTGTCATCATGATGTTGTTAAGTAATCCCATCGAGGAACTCTATGTGTCTTTTTAAAACTTAAGTCTTTTTAATATCCTTTAATTAAGTTTTATAGTTCTCTTTGTAAAGGTTTTGTGCATTTTTTGTGATAGGATTATATACAGGTACCCCCCCCCCCGTATAACGTGTCACTTCTACTGTGTTCCCCTGAAAATAAGACCTACCCCGAAAATAAGCCCCAGTTAAGATCGTCATCCAGACGGACGCATTTAGTACATTATGATGGTGTTCCAGAAGAAGGTGACATGACTGTATTTGAATAAATGTAGGTTGTTGTACATGAAAAAATAAGACATCCCCTGGAAATATGTCCTAATGCATCTTTTGGAGCAAAAATTAATATAAGACTCGGTCTTATTTTCAGAGAAACATGGTTCAACGTGGTTTCCCTCTAACACAGTTCGAGAATTGGGGAAAACCCTCCTACAACACGGCATCCTAGAACATGGTTTCCCTCTAACGTGGTTTGAGAATTAGAGAAATCCCTGAACAACACGGAGTGTAATAAGAGCTTTTAAGAGCAAAAAATACCTCATTCGAAATTATAGAAATCCCTGAACAACACGGAACATAATAACAGCTTAGTAGTGATGACGAAGAAAACATTATTTAATGCATATTAATATGTCATACTTTTGGTGACAATTGCTTTAATAAAGATATTTCTCTTAATTATAAAAATATAATAGTATGTTTTTAAAATTTTGGGGACCTAACTCCCTTTTTTGTTCTTTGTTTTGTATAACACGGATTCGTATAACACAGCATTTTTTAGGAACCTAACAACCGTGTTATACAGGGGTTACCTGTAATAGATTATATATGTACATACGGAGATAGAGTATATAAGAGTACATATATGTGCTTAGTATCTATGTGGTATACTACTATATATTTAATGTATTATCTATATACTGGTTCATACTATTATGTATATATTCTCTCTACATATACAAATAGATGAAGATATAGATATCATTTTCCTCACTATTTTCTAGGTGTTTATTCTGTTTCCTTTTTAAATTAATATATGGGATGGATTTGTGTATGTTGATTTTATGTCTAGTCACTTTATTGAACTTTCTTGCTATTTTTAAATGAAAAAGGATTGTCTTAGATACTTTAGGACAAAAAAAGTAGATCATCCGTGAACAACAAAAATCTTGTTACTTCATCTTCAGTAGCTACACTTCCATCTCTTTGTCTCTTCTTATTTAATCAACTGAGACCTGCAGAACTATGTTGAATAGCCCATCAGGAGTATCCTTGTGTTGTCCTGGTTCTAGTGGAAATGCTTTTAATATTTCATTGTTAAGTCAAATGTTCACTATAGATTTCTAGCAAATAATTTAATTTTTGATCACGTTAAGGACATTCTTTTTCTTCTTTGCTTGCCAAGTCTTATGATTCTCTCCATTTCCCAAGGTCATGGTGAGCATGCCCAAACCTACTCTGTGCCCTTTGTCACTGCTGATCCTTTGCTTGTGTTTGGTCTCTGCTCCAATATGTTTCCAGTATCTTTTAAGACACCTCTCCAGTGTTCCCTCTCTACCAAACCCCTTTCTTGACCCGCTTTCTCTGTGTCTCTCTCATTCTTCCTTTGCCTACTTTGTAGCTGTTATTGGTATATCCTTCTCCCCATAAGACCACAAAGTCCTAGAGCTGAGGTCCGTAACTATTCATCTTTGGGTCTCAAATGTCCAAGCTGCTGACATGTATGCAGTAGATGATCAATTAAGCTGTTTTAGTAAATTAATGAATGTAAGAATCATTGAAAAGATTTCTGTGGATAATACAAGTAGGCGATACCGTGGATTTGGATAATATTTTATTATTTCTTAGAATTTCTTTCTCTTTCTATTTCTTACAATTACGTTTTCAGTTTCTTGTGTTTTGTTTCTAGTAGAAGGTGTTGGGACTTGGCCCTCTGAAAATATGCCAGCTATTGAAGAGGAAGGAAAAGTTTACAAAATATTGCATGTACTGTGTTAAATATTTGGAGCAGGATGTCGTTTGTTGGTTGTCAAAGCGTAGGAGAATAAAAGTTATTCTTGAATTTTTAATTTCATTCTATAAGAAAATTCACTTTCTTTTTTATGTGCAGGGAATAACCATTCGACCCTTGGTGGAGTTTCTTGATGTTAAGAGGTCCAATAAGAAACAGCAAGCTGTCAGTGAAGAAATCCATTGTCGGGTAGGTTTTAATATACTATAACAATTTAAATAATAAAAGAAAAAAGGCTGGATTCAGTCAAACAGTTTTACATCATGGTCCTCATTTCCTGACAAAGAAGGAAATGGCAGAGGGTAAAAGGGAGGGAGGCTGAGAAAGATGTGAGTTGGGGGTGTAGAATGAATGTAGCCCCATGGAGGCTTCTCCAAGTAAGCCCACTGATCTTCTTAGGAATACAGGACAAGGAATCCCCTTTTATTACTTCCTGCAACCTGAAAATGTTTCTACTGGAAAATTATTGCCTTACTTCACATTTTCAAAAATCATGAGTAAACTTATGATGAGAAAAATAATCAAAGATTAGCTTAATATGCATGTGATAAACATCTCATCAATTTGTTGACGATTAATTCTTGTTTTATTGCTTTTAGTGAAAAAAAAAAAAAAAAAAACGAAAAGCAAAACCATCAGGGTCTTTGAAATTCAGGCATGATATAAATAAAGTGGAAATTACTGATCTCAGGTAAAAATGAACCAATGAGCCTGCCTTTTTTGTTTTAGTTTTTTGATCACGTGAAGACTGGGATTGAAGATGTTTGTGGACATTGGGGTCACAACTTTTGGAGAGACAAGTAAGAAAGTCTGATGTCATTACATTATGCGTGGCTCTGGATCACTCTGGAAGCTTGACTTATTGACTTACCTTGTTTTTCAGAGGTGTACATGTTTCCTATCCTGTGCCACAGTGTGTCCTTTCAGCTAAAATTCAGCTATAACAGAGACCTGGGACAATAGTGGCTGTAATAACACGATAGAAGCTTATTTCTCTCTTATGTAGATTGCCAGAGGTAGGCAATGTAGGTTTAATAGACAAGTTCTGCTGCACAGGCTCCTCATAGTCTCAGGACCCTTCTGTCTAATTGATTCCACCAACAACTTCCATTTCTAAAGTTGCCTCTTAGACCAAAATGGCTGGCCCAGCATTAACCATCATATGCACCGTCCAGGCTGCATGTAGGAAGAAAGATAACGAAGACACAAAAAAATGCGTACTAGCTTCCTCCTAACAAAGTTATCAGAAGTTTCCACACAATTCTTCCAGTTATATCACATGGCCTGAACTTATATGACCAGAACTCATTCATACAGACATTTTTCACTGCAAGGGAAACAGGAATGCAATCTATTTGGTTAAAAACTGGGGGTTCCATTACTGTTTGTTCTCCCACATGTATTGAAGGTCTTCAGAGAACCTGAGGATATAAAGAGACTAACAGAAAATAAATATTTTTAAAGCTAGTTATCTGAAAGATTATGTACACTTACATAAATGTCTATTTGTCTACCTGTCTATCTATCTATGTATCTACCTATCATCTGTCTGTGTATCTATCTATCTACCTATTTACTTTTTAAAAACTTTAAATGCTCTGTGGTAGAGAAATAAGATTCATTGTCTCTTTTCAAGCATTTTGTAGTTGAAGTAGATAAGGTAGACTAGCCAGGCAGAATCACTGGTTAGGAAAGACTTTTGAAGGAGATGGCATTTCTGTTGGTCACCGAGGACAGGTGGACAGGTTCTAAGCTATATTTGGTGGATGCCTCCTGCTTTCCTGCCTTGTCTTTCCTAACTTGCTAACAGATCGCACCCCCCAATGCTAATTAACATGAAGTTGACCAACCTACCAATATATGTAATTTAACATAAGGGAATTGTTAAGTGCTTACTGTTTGCTCACATGTTCTGACACGATACTGGACTAAATGAGAAGTATAAGCCATAGACTCAGGCCCTTAAAATTTTGCAATATAGTAAAGACAACAAAACAGTCACACAGCATATAGATGTGTGTGTGTGTGTGTGTGTGTGTGTGTGTGTGTGTGTGTGTGTGTGAGAGATATCATTAAGTAATAAAATGAATTATGGAGACTTTAAGTGCAACCATTACAAGCCTCACCACACCATTTACCAATGTAAAAAGGCCCCAGGGATCTAGCCTTGTTTCATCTCTAAAGGAAAACCATTTTATTTGTCAGAAGAGAGTGCCTAATTAGCCACATGGGGGCGCAGAGTAATACAACAAAGCAAACTAAAATCATTGTAAAACTATGAAAACAGTGGCCGTTTATACTGGGCACTAGTCACTGTTTTGGAGGCACGAGGTAGAGGAGAGAACCCTAACTGTCAGCCATGTGACTTTCTACATTGCCCTGCTTTACATCCCTGGTAACTTCTAAGAACCATCCCAGTGTGTGCCTACCCAGTGATACAGTCTTCTCTGCCTCTCGTCACCATAGTTTCCATAGCCACGCCTATTACCCACCTACCTTCTCCCTTTCAACCCAACCACTTTTCTCATTTCTCTAGCATCCTGTCAGTCCTTGCTTGAAGTGACAAGTGACAGTAGTACCCCAGAACAGTTTGTTTCTTTTCAAAAGGGAAGATCAGGCTAAAGATTTATACCACTCTTCTGCCTCCCAAACAGGGGGGAAATAAATGTGAGTAGGTATGCGAATCAGACCAGCAGTCCTTGGGGCAGTGTTAGGAGAAAGAAGAGATGGACCCTTTGATCATGTATGTTTTCTCTGGAACTTGGGTGAAGGAATGTCAGAGAAAGTCAGGTTATACATCGTATCTTTCAGGGAAAGGCACTTTTTCTCTGGGGTACATGAGTCTGTTGCAGGCAGACATCTGCAAGCTGCCAGGCTAATTGGACTATAAATACTAAGGATGGCAGAGACAACTTTAATTCCTGCCTGAAAGGTAACAGTTACATGTCTAACATTTTTCTCTGCAGTATGCATGCTTCATTTAATAATTTCATGAACCCCTATGCATTTCCATGCGTGGTATTTTCCAGGTAAATGTCAAATGATTTTCTGGATTATCAAGTGTACTGTATACTGCAGGTAGAGTGGGGAAGTGGGGAAATGGGTTCGGAGGGATTTGGTGCTGACACAGGCCACTTTTAACATGAGTTCCGCTCACATCCTGTCTCTGGTACGTATATAATTGCTGATTTACTAGAGATGACATATAAAGCAATGATAGTTTTAGGTATGTTGGATATCTTTCCCTTTCCTCTGGAGTCCTTATGCTGTGGATTTCTAGTCGTCCTGCTAAACAATTCTTGAGGCAATCGCTCCTTTGAGAATGAAATGAGAGGGTAATACATAGGGAAGCTTCTCAAACTTGGCAAGAGGAACCAAATAATGGAGAAAGAAACCACCTGTGTGTAGCTTGGCAGAGAAATAAAAGGAATGGAAACAAAGCAAAGAAAGAAAATGCACAGTCCCTATGCTAAATAGGTCAGATATCATTGTCCTCAGTGTTTATTCTTCGTTTTGTTTATCTCTAGTGAGTAGCTAAAACAATAATAATAAAAGTTTAAAATGATGTGTTGCTGCCAGCAGTCCTGCTCTAGGGCTTAATAGGAAATTCAAAATAAACTTAGAAAGAAGTAGGCCCAGTGTTAGTGTAGGGATGGCTCTCTTTAATTATTCATAGCCCTCCAGTGTTTAGAACAAAGGACTAGCACCAGGAATGTGGGTTAACGTTGTTTCCTGCCAAAGCACAGGTGTGCCTACAAACCTCCTTGGGCTTAGGGTGATTGCTGTAATAAATCCCTTTCTTTCTCAACCAATATTTATTACGTGCTGTTTCACTTACAAGTTGGCATAATAATGTTACATAACAAACCACCCCCAAAACAAGTCACTTATTATTAAAGCGCCTGAGTTTAGAGGCTGAGAGTCACCTGTTCTGGGCTGGTCTTGCTCCTGCTTCAGTGGGTGACTGGTTGTCAGCTGATCCCGGCTGGCCTTCTCTGTGACTGGGGTGACTTACCTCTGCTTCATGTGGCATTGACCTTTGTCCTGGGACTAATGAGTCACTCCATGCATATCCTTCTCGTGGTAATTATGGAAGCACAGGAGGCAAGATTTAATGAACAGGCCCATTTTAAGCCTCTGCTTCCATCATCATGTCTGCTAATAGCCCATTGGCCAAAGCAAGTAGCATTATTGAGCCCAGAGTCAGGAATCAGGACAGGGCAGGCTATCAAGGCCATGGAGGAAGGAAGGTACCAAATGATATGGCAGAGGATGTGGGTACAGGGAAGAGTTGGGATCAAGTGATTCATTCTACCATACAGGCTTACAGTGTGCCAGGCGCTGCTCTGTGCAGTAGTGATACAGGGAAACAACAACAAACCTCTGCCCATAGATATCACTCTAGTGTTAGGAAACAGAAACTAAGGTAAAAAAAAATTAATAGCATATTAGAAAATGATAACTGCTATGGAGGAAAATGTATCCTTGAAATAGAACAGGAAGTGTGATGGGGGTGGCATGAAATTCTAATGGGATGGATAGGAAAGGCTCTTTTGGAAAAGTGACGATTGAGGAAAGACTTAGGGAGGTCGGAGAATGAGCCCTGCAAGTATATTGGAGGAGTGTACCTAGTAGAAGGAATAGTAAGTACCAAAGCCCACAGATGGGGGCACACTGGTAAGTTTCCAGGACAGGAAGGACACCAGTGAGGCTGGACCTGAGTAAGAGGAGCACATACTAAGAGGCACAGCTCCAAATTATGTAGGGACTCCAGGTCGTTGCATGTTTACTCAAGTGGCATGCAAGGAGTCATATTGTTCAACTTACATTTTAACAGCATCACACTGGCTTCTATGGATAGGCTGTAGGAATGCAATGGGGGAAGCATGGAGACCAATTAGGTGCTCATTGCAAGAATCTGTTGAGAAATGATGTCTAGGACCAGGGTGGTGCCAAAGGAAGTGGTAAGAAATGATTGGATTCTGTATCTTTTTTGATGGTGGAGACAACAGGAATAGCCGATCAAATGGATAGGGTGTACTGGTTTGCTAGAGCTGCTATAACAAGTACCACAGGTTTGGTGGCTTAAGCAACAGAAATTTAGCTTCTCAGTTCTGAAGTTTAGAAATCTAAGATCAGAGTGTCGGTAGATGTTCCTTCTGAGGGCTGTGAGGAAAGGATCTGTTAGAGGCCTCTCTCCTTGGCTTGTAGATGGCCTTCTTCTTCCTGTCTTCATGTCATCTTTCCTCTGTATGTGTTTGTTCCAATTTCCTTCTTTTTATACAGACACCAGGTATATTGGATCCAGGCCCACCTGAGTGACTTCATTTAGACTTAATTACCCATGTAAAGCCCCTATTTCCAAATATGGTCACATTCTGAGGTACTGGGGTTATGACTTCAACATGTGAATTTTTAGACAGATTGAATTCAGGCCATAACATGGAATATGAGAGAAGGAGAAGAATCAAAGATGACATCAGGGTTTTTGTCCAGTTGGAGTTGTCATTAACTGAACAGGGGAGTATTGTAGGAGAAGATTAGTTCAGTGTGAACATGTTAAGTTTGAGATGTCTACGAAGTATGCAACTGGAGATGTTGAGTAGGCAGCTGAATATTCATTTCTGGTGTTTGGGAGAAGTTGGAGCTGGAGATACTGGCAGGAGTCACTGGCATAGAGATGCTATTAAAATCCATGCGACTGGGCACGATCGCCATGAGTGGAGGTAGAGAATAGGACCAATGGGCACTCCTACATGAAGAGGCCAGAAAGAAGAAAAACAACCAACAAAAAGAGGCTGAGAAAGAGGTAGGCAGGCACCATAAGGAGTATGGTGTCCTGGAAGAAAATATTTTAAGCAGGAGAAGTCTGAAAAGGTGAGGACTAATAATTGGCCATTGGATTTATAAGGTGGTGGGTCACTGATGGCCTCAATATGAGTAGTTTGAAAAGAATATTGGAGGCAAAAGCCTGATTTGTGAATGTTCAAGAGAGAATTAGAGGAGATAGCGAGTATTAACACTTTTAAGTAATTTTGCTGAAAGGGGAAGCAGAAAAATAGGAAATGTAGAAATATATGTAATTTAATCTATAATTAGTGAATATTAGATATAAAGAGGGTGCCAAAAAATGTATACACATTTTAAGAAAGGAAAAAACTGCATTAAAATTGTAATACTCAATATATACCGATAACAAAAGATGAATTCAAGTCGTGTATACCTTTTGTTGGCACCCCCGGAATATATGACATGGCTGTATATAAAAATGAACCCATATATGCAATATATACATATATATGTATATATATGTAATATATACACCTGTGTATACATGTACACACATACATACACAAATACATAAATACATCCATGTATATACACACATACATACACATATTTTATGTACATATATATTCAGGTATGCACATATAAAAATATATATAATGATCAGACTAGCTAAATAGTGGTACTACATTATTTCCCTAGGAGCAGTGGAAATGATTTTATTGCTGAAAACAGATTTTTCTCTTAGTGTGACATTAATTAATTGAAGCTTTTATTGTCTTTATTTCCAGGTTTAAGAAGTTTGATGACAAGTACCTGAGGAAGCTTTTGATTCGAGAAAACCAACCCAAGTCAAGCATTGTATCCTTATATAAAAAGCTTGAAATAAAACATGCCATTGAGATGGCAGAGACTGGGATGATAAGTACTGTCCCTTCTTTTGCATCTCTAAAGTAAGTACTATTTTGCAAATAAAACTTAGTTTTTCTAATATGTCTTTATGGTTTTCTGAAACCAGTAATAATAACAAATTTGACCTATGTTCTAGAGAGATACCTTATAACCTCACAGCAGAATGAGATTCTGGCTAAACTGTGAAGCCTAGAAATGTGTACCTTATGCTATGTCATGCCATGTCATGTTATGTCATGTTGTGCTGCATCACACCATGTTATTTTAGAATCGACTAGTCAGAAAATACTTTGTCATGTTTAGGATGATTATGCCTTTATTATATTTGCTTTGGGTAATTCAGTGGTTTTGAAAAGTAAAGTCTCTTATGCAGGCATTTTGATGTGTTATATTTGCTACCATGGTTCCCCGAAAATAAGACCTAGCTGGACCTTCAGCTCTAATGTGTCTTTTGGAGCAAAAATTAATATAAGACCCATTATTATATTAATATTATATTATATTATATTAATTATACCTGGTATTATATTAATTATATTATATTAATTATATCATATATGTTATTTTATATTATAAAGTTATCTTATTTTACTATAAGACCAGGTCTTATATTAATTTTTGCTCCAAAAGATGCATTAGAGCTGATTGTCCGGCTAGGTCTTATTTTCGGGGAAACACGGATATATATATATATATAGTTATTTAGCTTTTTCCTGATAGATTACTCATACTTGTAGTTTAAGGCTTGGAAAGAACATTAATGATCATCTAGTGCACTGGTTCTCAACCCAGGCTGCACATTAGAAACAGCTTGGGAGCTTTTAAATAATACAGCTATCAAGACCAATAAAGTCCGAATCTCTGGTATTGAGAAACAGGTATAGATATCTTTATAAATTCTTCAGATGTTTTTAATAAGCAGCCAGGATTGAGATCCACTGACGTAGTCTGTCTGCTCAATTTTAAACATGAGGAAATGAATACTCAGATTTGGAAGTGATTTGCCCAAAATCTTATAGCAAATCCCTAGTAGAAGAGTAAATACTCAGTTAGCAAATTAGGTTACGTCATCATGTAATCATCATTCCTTTTCTATTACAAAAATGACAGAAATTACAGGTTCCACTGGTTTGTTCTTTCACTCTGAGCTTGAAGCTCATTTAAACTAAATGTCACCTAATTAAAATGCTATCTATGGGAGAGTTGAAATGACAGAGGAAGCTCCAAATCACACCCAACCATATAAACTATGACTTTTACTAGGACTCTAAGTCCCCTATACAAATTATGGGAGTTCACACAATAAAAAAAAAAAATAGTGGTCAGAATGGCTTGGAGGTAAAGGCATTATTATTGCATTATAAACAGTAGTAGATTGAACAGAATGGCTGATTTATACTCTGCAAATAACTCTGTGTGTGACCTTAAACTGGTCCATTTATTTCCCTGAGGTTAAGCTTTTCCAAGTAGACAATGGAGCTAGACTTGATCCTTAAGTTTCCTTCTAGGTTTATAATTTCATTATCTTCCTTATGCACTATTCTATTTGCAGTTGAAGCAAGGGATAATTCAATTATCCAGCTTCTCAACAGGAGAGCCATTGTCTTTGTGATCACAGAAGAAAGAAATCTCAGTTTTCCTCTGTGTTCACAGTTCATTTTTGAAGCTGCTAATAAGCAGAGTAAAGGCAAACGTTTAGGGTTAGGGAACTAGGTTACAAAATTAATGGCTAGCCACATAACTAGATAAATGAATGCTATATTGACCATTCTGTCTCTCCTGAAATGTGTTCTCTGGGAAAAGTACAAGCAAAAGGGGAGATGGATAATAAGGAGCTGTATTTCTGGCAATAATGAGCTGAGTGTTACAGACCAAACCATCTTCTGAGAACAACTAGAAAAATAGTACAAAATATATTTTAAAAATTTGCGTGAAATCTGGAGTATGCATGAGGTGAGGACTATTTTTAGCTAAGAGTCAATAGAATAAGGAAGTCCAAGAGATGAAGTAGCATTTGGTGCTATTTTCTCCCTGGATTACAGAGAAGGTGTCTGACAGCCTAAAATACCAAAATAGAGGTTTTGACAGACTGATTGGTCTTAGAGAATAAAATTAGAATTCAGGACCTACCAAGAAGGAAGAGCTCTTATACCCAAACATAGGTTGTTACCTCAAAATTCTACAGCTTAGCCCTCAAAGAAAAGGAAGTCCAATCTAGAATGATCTTAATCCACAATTATTTAAATCATATGAGATTGATATTACCCCTATCCAAGCTGCTTGAGAGAAGTAAATTTAAACCTTCTATGGAGAAAAAGAGCCTTAAACTACCACTATGATTTCTCATATATAATATCTAGCAACCAATCAAAATAAAATGAGTAGACAAGGAAATGTGACTGAAAACATTGAGAAAAAGATAAACAATAGCAGAGTAACAACAGATGCAAAGGGGATTCAGATAATTGAGTTATCAGAGATTTTAAAATAAAAATAATATGTTTAGGGCAAGAAAATGTCATTGCCATTATTGGCATTGTCATGGAGACTATTAAATAAAAAATATCTTAGAATATTTGACCTAAAAATAAAGTAACTAAATATAGACTCTCATTTGATAGGTGTAAAGGCAGATTAGATACAGCTGAAGAGAGAATTGATTACTTGGAATATAGGACAGAACAAAATAACCAGTATGAAGCACAAAGTGAAAAAAAAAAAGGGGATGAAAAATATTGAAAAGAAAGTAAAAAACATATAGGATATGGTGAAAACTTCCAGAGGGAGATAAGAAATTTGTAGAAGCTCTGTTTTATGACAAAATGACTGTTAATTTCCCCAAACAGATAAAAGACATGAACTTTGACAAACCTCAAGCAGATTAGATAAAAAGAAAACCGAAAGTAGATACACAGTAGCAAAAAGTGCTAAAAATAAAAAACACAAAAAGAAAATTTTAAGTATACTCTAAGGAAAAAAGAGACCTATTTTCTTCAAAAGAGAAAGAAATCCTGACAGCTGTTTTTCAACAAAAAGCAGTGGAAACCATTGCTATCTTCAAAATTCTTAAAGAAAGTAACTGATTAACCTAGAGTTTCATTTCCTGCTAAACTACCCTTCAAAAATCTAGAATAAAAACATTTTCAGACAAATATAAACCATCACACTAAAGTGAATGATAGAGGGTTACAGACAGAAGGAAGAGTCTCATAGAGAAGCTTTCAGATGAAGAAAGGAATTAAAACAATGGAAATAGTAAATATTTGTAAAATTTAAATGAGTATTACATGCATAAAATAATAATGTCTGTGGGGTTTGAAATGTATACCAAATTAAAGCTAGCAAAAATAATAGGTTATAAATTGAGAGGGAGCTAAATGGTGTTATTGTATTCTAAGGTCCTTGCTTTGTCCAGAAAGTGGTAAAAATGAATGTATTTTGGACTTTAATAAGTCAATAATTTATGTTGTAATCCCAGGTAACCACTAAAAAAAAAAAAAAAAAAAAAAAAAAAAAAAAAAAAAAAATAGTAAAAGAATGTAATAAGCCACCAGAGAAAGGAAATGAAATAACAAAATAAAATAAATTGTAAAAGGGCAACAAAGTAGAAAAATCAATCATAAAACATATGGGACAAATAGAATGCAAACAGTAAGGTAATAGTCTTAAATCCAAAGGTAGGTACATTAAATATAAACTTACTCCATTTAAAAGGGAGACATGATCAGAATTCAGAATGGATAAAAATATACAACTCATATTGTTTGTAACAGACACTTCTTATATGTAAGGGTATAGAAAGGTTACAAAGAAAAGGTTGAAAAAAATATGCTGTTAAAACACTAAACAAAAGAAAGTTTGTGTAATTATATTATAGCCATAAAATGTAAGTATTATGGGGAAAAATTGCTAGAGATAAAAGAAGTACATTTTATAATGATCAAAATTCAATTCTATAAGAAGACAAAACAAGTCTAAATTAGCACACAAATAATAACATAGCCTCAAAATAATAAACCAAAACTCGACAGAAGCACAAGTAGAAAGTCACAAATTCATAATCATAGTGGATATTTTAAGGCTACACAAGGGAGGTAGTTGTGCACTTTGCACTAGAGTTATGCAAACATATGTTGGTTAAAAACTTGGTGGGGACACTGTTCAAGAAAATCAGGCATCAAAAAGATTGTTGTTTATGGATGTTATTTGTTCATTCTGACTTTAAAATTCTGTGAATTAACTTTGCTGATCGAAAGACCTAACTAGAAAGCTGGATAGCTACCTAAACAACAGTGCGTCAGTCTATAAAGATGCTTCTTTAAAAAATCATCTGAGCAACTGAAGTTGAGGCAAAAATGAATCATCTAAATAAGAGAAGTCTGTCCTGATGAAGCCTTGAATTTCTGTGTTCCTTCCTTTGTGTGTCTCCATTACTCTTTGCACATAGGTTTTTGTACCCCAGTAATTACTGTGATGGTTGGTTTACAGTAACAGTAAGTTTGCATTTAAAAATAATATAAGAGAACTATGCTCTTTAATTTGTGTGCCCTTGGCTCATCTTCTATATGCATTTATGTATATTAACCATCCCAGATTTCATTTATTTTCTTAATTTATTTTCCTATTTACTTTATTGTATTATGTATTTGTGAAGGCCCCCTCAAAGCCTTTTTGGAGGAGTTAGACTAAAAATATGTAAATAGAGTCAATTCTCATTGTTCACAGCATTTACGTTCTATAAAGTTGCGGTGAACACCGATTCGCAAATACTCAATCATCGCTCCTGGAGACATCCAGGGGGAGGTTCCTGTGAGCTTCTTGTTACAGTGTGTTCATCAGCCCATCAGTACATATCTTGTGTTATGTATATTTCTGTGTAAAGATACCTTATTTAATATGCATTGTTGTTTCATTAATATTGAAATTGTGGTCAACGGCACCATAACTCATGCCTGAATAATGCTTCTCTGACACAGATTTTCTCTGGAAGGTCCCTCACGTCTTATTACACATAGGAACTCCATATAGCACTTCAAAACTGTGCTCAGGAAATCTCCACGTTGATCGACTCAAATTTCCCCCCCACTTCGCACATATATGTGAATGACTGGCAAAGTGCCATGAGTACTGATAACATGTTTATAAATAAATTTTAGCAAGTCAGTGAATTTGCAAATATGAAATCCCTGGATAATTAGGATTGACTGTATATATATACACATTGTATAAGTGGTGTCTTTGCAGATATTTCTAATGAAGTATTTAAAAGCCCAGGCCACAAAAGCAAAATATATCTAATTACATTTCTGTTGGGAAAAAACCACCATATTACTTTATTTATGGAGTATTAGAAATAATTGAGTGATAACATTATAAGGTACTATACTTTATCTTTCTTAAAAAATAATTACATCAACAGACTCTGAAAACATGTGCATGATTGAACTTGTCCTGAATGATTTCAGCACTGAAATAAAAGTTTCAGAATTTTGAGTTATTTTAAAATATTGAATTATTCCTAAGTATTATTTTTTAAACTAAGGTTCTTCTTCTTACTTAATGGTATTGTACCTGTAAGAAAGAAAATTGATGATTTTAATATTTTTTGAATACTAAAACCTTATTTTAAACTTTCACAGTGACTGTCGTGAAGAAAAAATAAGGAAGCTCACGCCTGGTGAAATGGATGAAATTCGAGAAATATTATCAAGAAATCTCTATCAGATTCGTCAGCGAGTAAGGATAATTTATTTAGCTAAACATTGACTTGCTTTTGACTAAAAATAAGCCTTCTGATTTTGTGCTACCAATTAGAGTGGATATTGCCCCACTGTTATGCCAACCTCTGAGGTCCCACACCAGGCATCTTCTCTTCTCTCAGACCTGTTTCACAGTGTGCTGTCGTTAGGGTACCACTCTCCTCCGGGCACCATGGGTGAAGGCCTGCAGTCCCCTGGGAGTTCTGCTACTATGGGCTTGGAGATTAGACACACACACACACACACACACACACACACACACACACAGAGTAACTAATTGTGAAGTAAATAATTGATTGCCCTCTATTTTTTAATGGATACTTTTATGTTTCAAGACTTATAAAAATATATTTAATCTTGTTATTCATAAAGTGCTATAGTTTCTTCCTTCACTGTATCGTCTGAGTCACTTCTTCCACTGCATTTCCATTGTTGACACAATAATTTGCTAATAATATAGCTAACAGTGAATGCACACAATTTGCCAAGCTCCATTTCAGCATATTGCATGTATTAGCTCATTTAATCCTCTAATAAGTGGGAAGTGTTACCGTGAACTCCATTTTACCAATGACGAAAATGAGCACAGGGAGGTGAAGTGGCACACAGGCCACGCTGCTTGTCGGGAGTCCCATCACTCATGTCAGGGTCATCTCTGTAGCTTCTTAGCTGTTCTCCCCAAAGGCTGTCCCCTACATTCCTGTTGCTCCACCCTTTTCCCTAAAACACCTTTTAATAGCAGTGTTCTCCTATTTAAAATGAAACACAACAACAGTCATGGCTTCCAGGCTAAATGGTTCTTTCCAAATTTGGGGTCTCTATATCCAAGTTCTGCTTTATCCAGCCTCATTTACACGCCTCCCTCACCCACCCACACCAAGCCCTCATGGAGTACAGGTTTCTGTCTTCATTCCTTGGCCTGGCTTGCTCTCTTTCCTGTCTCCACGGCTGCTTCCTCTCAGCTTAGCTGACCCTTTCATTTTTAAGGTTCCCCAACTTTCTGTGTTATTCTCAGCCCTGTCTTTAAGTGGGATAACTGTTAGAGCTCGTGCTGTACCACATGCATTTAGCACTTAATTTCATGATTTTGTATTATTTTGTTAGCCTTAGATGCTCAACTAGATAGTAAGTTTCTCAAAACAGGAATTGAGCCCTGTCCTTTATTACTTTTGCATCTCTCTACTAGGCCTAATAGAGTCTGGACACAGCGATGGTCCCAAGAAGTGCACATTAATTCTGTCAGAAAATGAACTTAATTATGAACGACAATTTGTCTTAGGAGACAGATTTCTATATAGCTTATAAAATTAAAACTGTATGCCATGTACAGCCCTCGTTGAGGCATTTTACTGCTTCAAATACGAGGTCAGGATCATTGCTAGTGGTAGGTGGCAGCAGCTTCCTCAATTTGACAGCCCAGTTTAGAAGAAATGTTCCTAAGTCAAAATCAAAAGCACATGGCACCACTAAGTGGCTCAAAGTGATGTGTTTTTATACCACTGATTCCTGTCCAATAGAGAATGTATGAAGATGACTTGTATGGCTTTTCCCCAGCCGCTAATGATGGATAAATACATACAAGATACTTCAAGGTAGATGAAGGCACTTGATGAATTCCATCATTTTTCTCATTTATAAAGATCACACGTTCTAATGGGGGGGAAACTTATTCACTAGCTTTTATTAGAAGAGGAATATGTGCCAAATTTTAAAGAATGTTAACTTTCATACTTTTTTCCCTTGCCCATTAGTTGTTAAATACCTAGCTGAGTTGCAAAGCCAAGGAACGTAGTAAAGCTTTGGAATTTCTTGAGCAATGATCACTTCTTTTTTTTTTTTTTTTTACTTTCTTTCTTTCTTTTTTCCTTTTTGGTAAAATGTCGCTTATCTTTTCATTCCAGACTTTGTCATACAACAGACACAATCTGACGGCTGACACAAATGAGAGACAAGCCAAGGAGATTCTGATCCGCCGAAGGCACAGTTTGCGGGAAAGCATTAGGAAAGACAACAGCTTGAATCGGGAGCGCAGGGTAACTGGCTTTTGTGCCTCTGGGATGCACAAGGCTTCCAAGAGGGAAAACAGCAGCCATCCTGGAAGCGCTGCTGAAGGTTGATTCTTAGGAATTCTGGGATGGAGTTAATTACAGCCTTTCACGTGTCTCTGGAACAACTGTTACGTTCCAGACACTGCTCTAGGTACTTGGAATACATTGGTGAGCAAAACAGAAAGATCTACGCTTGTAGAATTCGAATTCTAGTGGGGGAGAAGGAAGTCATCAATAGATAGAATAAGCAAATTATCTGTTAGAAAGAAGGCAGTAAGTATTATGGAAAAAATTTAAAATCGCCCAGGAAGGAAGTTGAGAGTATCAAGAAGGGTCAGGCAAGTTACAGTTTGAAACAGGATGACCGGGCCAGGCTTCCTTTGCAAAGCAACATTTGAGCTTTCCAGGGAGAGTGGTTGTAAGTCCGCTGTGTGTTGACTTCAGAAGGCTGGGGAGTGAGTGTTCACCGGGGAGTTCGTTCATCATTTCATTTGGTCCAGGGGGTTGTCAATAGGTTAGAAAAGCCATTTGCAAAACACATGATTGCTTAATTTAACACAGCAGGCATGCATCTTATTTTTTAAAGTATTCTGTATTTGGTTGTCAGAGATCAAAATTTTGTATATGAACAAGATTATCTTTTTTTAATGTGTAAAATATGGCAGCATCGATTGAAAGTTAAAGAAACTGGAGAATGTGGCATTGGAAATGTCAGCAAATTAGCTATAGTAATACTTTTGGTTCTATCATTTCCAAGACTTGTTAAAGTAAATAAACTAAAATGCGCTACATTTTTCATACATCTTCTTCCCCATACATATAGGTTCTAAGTTTTTCAGTAATACTGTTATCATAAATAGGTGGTTCAGTAACTTTTCTTTAAAAAAAAAAAAAACAATAGTTTTCACATGTTGTTTATAATGGTCCCACTTTATTTCCATTTTCCTCACTCCTGATTTCTATTATATTTTAGAAGAGGTTTAGTTATTTTAAATTAAATAATTATTGCTTGGAACTTTATTCCCCATCCCTACAGTCCCTCACAAAGTAATTTTGGAATTGAGAACTAAAATTTTAATTTTTAATAATGTCTGTCATAAAATTTTAAACTTCTAGTATACAACAAACGACAAACGACATCTGCGTAGTCTAAGTATGGTTTTCTGCTTCTTTTACAGGCTTCCACTTCGACCTCCCGATACTTATCCTTACCAAAAAATACAAAGCTTCCAGAAAAGCTACAAAAGAAAAAGAATAGTTCTAATGCAGGTAATGATACAGTTGGAGTAGAACTACTTGACACTTATTTACTAATGTTTATAGAATAGAAAGATGCCCCTATTCTTCTTCATTGATCACAATGAGTTCAATAGTTTGCAAAGCTAAAATAACAATACGGTGACTTTTTATTTGCATTGCAGCCTTTTTGAATGGAGTTCCGTGCACATTATAAATAACTCAATCAGCGATTTTCCATAATGATTCTATTTGATATACCGTTTCCCCCAAAATAAGACCTAACCGGACCATCAGTTCTAATGTGTCTTTTGGAGCAAAAATTAATATAAGACCTGGTATTATGTTATAGTAAAATAAGAGAGGGTCTTATATTAATTTTTGCTCCAAAAGACTCATTAGAGCTGATAGTCCAGCTAGGTCTTATTTTCGGGGAAACATGTTAACAAAAGCAAATATTGTCACCACATGGTCAGTGAAGAGGTACATAGAAAGTTGTAAATCTGCAAAGGTATATTTAAATTTTTACAGTAATTCTAATATATTTTCATAAACACAGTCGTATTTTCTACTTCTGGATATAATTATTAAAAGTTTGACATAAAGTCTAATAGCTCTTTATTTGATGATAATCTTTATGTAAACTCCAAGCCATTTTCTGTGAAACCCCAGGAGATATATGTTAGGATATTGCGTTATTAAAATATGGCATGTAACAGTAATAATTCCCCCCCACACACTTTTTGCTTGTTTATTTAATTAACCAAGAAGAGGAAAGTCTAATGATGGCTGGCGGTAATGGAGAGTGAGGTGAAAAATGAGAAGGGAGGAAAAGGGAGCACTGGATATTTAGAACAGAGTGGGCCACGTTATCACCACACGTCCATCAAAAATGCTCTAAATTCCTAAGTCTCAACTCCTGGGCAAGCGTCCTACGAGCTGTTCTACCCTCCATAGTCTAGGACCAGAATTTTAGCAATGAGCTGATTCTAATCATGCCTCCTCCCTTTGCTTGGCAAATATACATTGATGTTTGGCCTTTTTATAAAATTATAAAGGAAATAAGGCTGTATACAAAATTCCAGACCAAGACAAGAATCTTCATAATAGCAGTTAATCCTTGGTGACTTCCTGTGTGACAGACCCTGAGCTGAGCCTCCTGGGGTGGCTCCGATGGGGCAGGTGAGAGCATGACCACTGCTGCATGGTGGTCCCAGTTTGAATCCCAGCTCCACCCCTTGTTGATCCTGGTGGAACTTCTGTAAAATGGGGGATTGTGAGGATTAAGTAGGTTAATGTATCTAAAAGTGCTGAGGACAGTGTCTGGCACATAGTAAGCTCTTCAAAATCAGTATGAGTAGACATTTGTGGAGCTGACTGCTCACGGAGATCGTGCAAAAAACCCAGATCTCTCAGAGACAGAGGGAGCCCTTGGACCTCCCACCCACCCTGGGGGCGCAGCAGTGGCCGACCCACTGATGTATTGCTGAGTCACTTGTAACACCTTCTCCCTGGAATGCTTGCCCATGTTGTCCTTCTTTTGCTCTGTGGTAGGTGGCAACAGCAGCGATTCAGACACAGAAGCTGGGACCACTGTCCTCAACTTAAAGCCCCGAGCTAGGCGCTTCCTGCCAGAACAGTTTTCAAAGAAAGCCCCCCAGCCCTACAAGATGGAATGGAAAAACGAGATGGACGTCGATTCTGGCCAAGGGCAGCCCTGCAGTCCCCCAGCTCCCCACAGCAAAGAGGGGGGCACCCAGACCCCAGGTGTGCTCCGGCAGCCCCTTCTCTCCAAAGGCCAGTTTGGCCTGGTGCGGGAAGACAATGTGACTGAAGGCAACAGACCCAAGCCACCACCCAGGCTGGTCCGAAGGGCATCGGAACCTGGAAGCCAGAAAACCCGCTTTGGGAGTGAGAAGCCTTAATGGAAATGGCCAAAGCTGACCTGGGGGGAGGGGGGATAACTGACCCAGCACAGCTGTGGTTGTTACCCTGAATCCTGGCACAACAGTGGAATCCATTTAAAACCCTCTATGGCTCTAAATACTTTTTTTGGGTGATAAAAGTCACGCCATTGATTAATGGGACGATTGCTTATCCCAAGAAGAGGAAAATCAAAGAAAAACAGTCCCAGTCCCGTTGGATGTCTTTTATGACTTCAGTTGTGAGCAGTTGTAGTCTTTGCAGGCCTACAGAAAAAAAAAAAGTGTGCCTTTATTGAACTTGAACGATGGAACTTGAAATTTTTAATACACCCTTGTTGGTGAAAATTTTAATATATACACATGCCTCAAACTTTATTTATGAAAAAAATGTATATCTGTAATCAGATTTTAAGTAAATGGCACTAAAAATACTCAACATCTTCCCAAGGCGTAAAGGGCAGTCCTGGAGGCTGGGGGGCCATCAGCTCCTGACTGTGAGCTGACGACCACTTGGTAAAGGAAGAGCACAGTGTGGAGCAGACACCTGATGACTCAAAGGGGGAGACAATCAGAACCCCTAACCAGATGAGATGGCCTGGCTCCCAGAGTGCCGGGTAGAGATCTTGCTACTCCTAAGGAATAATGAGAGTCCGCTGGCTTTTAATTTGTTTCTCATTCTACCATTTGCTTGAGGTGACATATATTCCGTCTCCTCTTTGTGTTTAAATGGTGCAAAGAGGAAGGCTGTGTGGGCGACACCAGCTTTTAGTGTGTGACCAAGTTGGTGGCAGCTTTGCATGAAGTTCCAACGTGTGAGCCTCATGTGGTGTGTGGGGAGACAGGGCAGCGCCTGCTGACAACTTGTTGGCAGATTTGTAGTGTGCAATCCTGGGAGGAGGATGCAGGAGATTCAGGTTCACACTCATGTAGGACCACCTGCTCCAGACATTTTTCTGTAGAACATTCTAGAACTTTGAATCCAGGTCAGAGGCTCTAAGCAGACAAGATTGAAAGTTTATATGAACAGTATTCCAATGTTTAACAAATTGGTGAGAGTTCAGGTTTTGAATTTTATGTAGGAAGCACTTTGGAGAAAGTGGGAGTTGTTGTTTTGCACTAGTCTGTACGTTTGTTACCTTTACCCCTCAATAAAGTAGTAAACTCTGATTCTTCAATTCTTCATATAAAAATGGATTCTACTCACCTGAGTACTTTTTAAAAGTACAGCAGAAAGACAAGCAGTGGAACATAATTAAAGATGGCTTAAATCTGTGTTTTAAACTGTAGATTTTATTGGCCTGTCATTTTTTTCTTTTTTTTTTCCCCCTTTGAAAAGCTCCTCTTTAAAACTTGACTGGAACAAGATTCTAAAGTTCTGGGTTTAGGTATAAGCCACTCCTATAGTTCCATGGATTCACATTGGAGATGTAGCAAAGGGTCCAAGTGACCACAGTATTACGGGTGGAAAACATGGATAAATTCAACAAAAAAGATACAGTACTGAGGAATCCTTGGCTGTGGTTTTCTATCCTCTTCCTCTGCCCTCACCGACATGGAGAAGTAAATCTTCTAGACTTTTTTCTCATGTTCTAAAGTCTTGGAATACTGCTAGATTGCTGGGCATGAGACAGAGAGGAGTATAAACACAAGACACAAGCTCATAAAGAGCAGTTTGCTTCCGAAACTCCCAAGTTGATCCGTGGAAAGCAGTGTAGACATAATTTGAAAACTACAGGCTTTAGGACTCTGTGCCAAAAATCTTTATTTTAAATGAAAATATTTATAAAAATATGTAATTCATCTGTTGAAAAGAAATTAAAACTTTTACGTTAGAATTTTATTATAGGAATATAATTCAAGAGATGTGACGTGTATTTTTGAGAATGCTAAGACTAAATTTTAAGTTAGTTTATGAAATTTGAAAAGGAATATTGACATGGAAAGGAAACTTAAAAATAAATTTCTTGATTTTTCCTGGTGTTCAATATTAATACATTTTATAAGGAGACTATGGAACTGAAGGAGAAAAAAATGAAAATTTTTATACTTCTCCTTAAGTAGGTAGACCAAATTCAGCTTTCACTTATTACAAGTTAGATAAAGAATTTGGATGACATTGTGTGAATTTTGAAAAAGGGAACAGTTATGTCATTTTATCTTTATTATCAGTGTAAATGTTTTCTTATTTGTTGAATGATAAAAGCAATGAAAAATAAATTTGACTTCATTTAGCTTTTTCTCTATAACTTCTTCTGTTTTATAAAATGATTAAATTGTACACTCTATACAGGGACAGAGTATGGAACTGAAATCCTTTAAATATGAAAATAGTCTAAATTTCAGTAATACAGCGAGATACCCAACCTTTGGTAACTGACTCCTAGTTCAAACAACACTGGATCCAGACAAAGTTCCAACCTGACTATAAAATGTCGGTGGGTCTTTGGTGTTTGTTGTAACAAATTTGATTTGAACTGTATGTAAGTGAAAAGTTAGGGCTTCTTTATATATAATTCTAAGGGCCGACTATTGGGAATAAGTTATGCCAGTTAGCAAACAACTAGAAATTGGCCTGCGAAGTCTGACACTTTTAAAAATCTATGTTTTTTATATATGACTCCAAATTACCTGGGCTGAAATTCCCTTTGGCTTTTGCTACCTACCTACCATGTTTACCCGAAAATAAGACCTAGCCGGACAATCAGCTCTAATGTGTCTTTTGGAGCAAAAATTAATGTAAGACCCGGTCTTATTTTACTATAAGACCAGGTATACTATAATAATAATATAATATGTAATATAATTAATAATATAATATATGTAATAAATATAATACTGGGTCTTATATTAATTTTTGCTCCAAAAGATGCATTAGAGCTAATGGTCTGGCTAGGTCTTATTTTGGGGGAAACACGGTAGGAGAGGGGGGTGTTTATTTAAATAAAAAGCATAAAGCAGTTAATTATTATGTCTCAGCATGTTTTACATTTGTTGCACTGAGTATGTTAAAATTGTCTTTTCATCAATCATGAGAGCTGTAATATTTTATGTTTCAAAGTTTACACTTGACTTTATTCTTTAAAGAGTGATAAAAGCGACTTCTTTCCTGTTGAAGCAGCTCTTCGCATGATGCTGAGGCCTGAACACTGTATATTCTCTCCCTCAACCTGAACAAGAAAGGCTCATGAATGCTGACAGTCTGGTGGTCTGGGGTTTTGGGTTAATCTATTTTTATTTTTAGAGCAAAACATGTATTAGGTTGGTGCAAAAGTAATTGCGATTTTTGCAATTATTTTTAACCTTTTAAACCACAATTACTTTTGCACCAACCTAATAGCTTGCTGGTATTTTATACCCCATATTTTAATATGGCCCTTTCTTCAAATCACTTGTAAGACCTGCGAGAGCTTCATTTGGGTAACTGCTGCCTGGCAGGGGCAGTAGCTCTTTGTGTAAGAGAAATGACACTTCCCTTTAATATTCTTTCCAATCCTCTTGACACCTGGTCAGCCACCACAGATGTGCAGACGAAGCCACCACATGGTTAGTTTCGAAACTCTAACGTCGCATTAGCAAGTAGTTTTCTGATTCCTTTTGTTTTCTAAGTTTTTTTCCATGTTTTTCCAAATAAAATTCTATTTTACTGTCTCTAAGAATAGTCAATAAGTTGTAGGTCAGTTCTCTTACCAGTATGGTCAGGGAGTGAGTTTTTCTTTGTAAACATATGCACTGTGACGGATGATCAAATTTTTAATATACACAGCATTTTATTTTGAATGGCTCAGAACCTACTTCAGGACCTATGTCACAGAGGTTTTCTGGGGACCCATTATCCTTGTAGAGTGTAGAAATGTCCCTCCATGAGATGCCCAGTAAACAGAATGCAGACATACCAGTGGTGATTTTTCTGGTTTCCACTACTGTAACAAAATACCTTGAATTAAATATTCAAATTATATTCTTTTTTATGTAATTGGGTCCTGTTGAGTCCTAAGTACAAGTGATAACTAAATTTGTAATGTAAATAAGGCTTTCTGCATCCAGTAATGGTAACTCAGCCAGCCAAAAATTATATATGTCTACTGACAAATACTTTTTCCTGGTTCCCATGAAATGTGCAAAAGTTTAAATATTAAATCACATGCCAATATTTGATTACTCATTTATGGAGAAAATAAGACATCCCATGAAACCAGGACAGCACCAGATATTCCAATTTTTATATGTAAAAACCATTCTCATTTGTACTAAATAGAATCATGATAGCTGGAATTCATGAACGGTAAGAATGTAAGACCAGAAGGAAATGCTCACCGTGACCTGTGATGCCACAGCCTGGCCCTGAGGGGAGGTCGGAGTTCACAGTGCCTTGGCCTATGCTGCCAGCCACAGATGAGGCAAGCAAACCCTTCAAGTGCACACACAACCAAAGAGCCGGGCCACATCCCACAGAAGAACACATTATTACGTTAGGTTCATGTGGCATCATTCACGTGGTTTCACTTTCATTAAGCAAACTCAGGATAGGTTTCGGTAGGTAAGCCATCGTATGAAAAGGTAATTCTCAGTCTGGATGAGAACCTTAGTCCCAGCTATTCAAAATGGAAGAGAGATTCTTTGATAAAGGCCCGAAGAAAGATCACCACTTACCTCACATTGTAAATTGCTATTAATAGGTATTTTAACTACTTTTTTCTTCTTTTACTGTGTATTCTTTGGCAAAAGGATTTTTATTCATCAAGTTGTCGTATAATTTAAATCTAGAGTGATCAAAACACAATAGTTTGTTCTAACAAGATCCTTACGGTCCATGTTTATGCTATATAAGTTATTAGTAGTAACTAACACTCCTTAACGTTTGTAATTGTCCCCTTAGAAGAACAACACAAGTTGTTTGAGAATACCCATTTTCAAAATAAGAATCAGCACTATTTCTCACGTAGTGAATCAGGAAAACAATAGAAATGTTTTTATTGTTTTCACAAACAGCTATCTGTAAAATGGCGAGTTGAGACAATCTGGGAAAAAGAAGTGATCTAATGTTTTAACATAAGTTCACATTTGAGCAGCTAATTAGAAATACATCCTAGTGTGATGACGTGATCTTGAAACTACTGGCTTGCCATCAGTGTAGAGTAAATTTCACATTATGTATAATTTGGTACTAGTATGTGGTTGTAAGGGACGCGGATTTGTTGTCCTTACTATTAAGATATGTTTCAGGATGCTGGAGGTTAGAATTTTCAAGCACTTCAGTACCCTGACTTAAAATACACATCAGGATACAACAATGGCTTCTAATAATTATAATTTATTAGAATAAATAACACTACAGCTTTAAAGGGATTTTATAATTAAAGAAAATGATTTCCATGTCACTGGCAAGTTCATTAGGAAAGAAATTTCGGACTGAAAAACGTTTTTTTCAATCCACCACCTGTTCCAAGAAGAACTGCATTTATATACACGTTACCCTGGCTAGATACATGGTAAACTATTTTAAGACTTCCGAAATGCCCCCACCAGACATGTGGGTGTCACCCACAGCCCCTTCTGGAATCTCCCTGGGGGCCACACACTGACAGTCACCAGGATTCTCAGATTTTCCCCCTACCTGCTTTCGTCAGTGCCCAGGACCACCTCTCCCTCACGCTCCTCTGGATTACTGCCCCAAAGTCCAGACTGCTTCCTTCTCGGCCTCCTGTTGGTCCTCCGTGCTGCAGCGAGAGTATGGATCTTTCTAAAACAGAAAGGTCCACAGAGCACTCGCCAGCATGAAATCTTCAGTCCCCCTTCTCTCAGAATAAAAGCTTATCCGAGCAAGGTAGATGAGCCCTTTCAGACCTAACCCTGTGATTCTCCACTCTGGCTGTGCATTAAAAACACCAGGCACTTCAGAGCCTGGCTCCCCAGGTCCAGGGCATGCTCTGGGCACCAGGTGATTAATACGCAGCCAGGGGAGAGAACCACTGATTCTAGTCCCTTCCATTTGCTCCAGGCTTAACTCTTGCTGGACCTCAATGCACTAGGAGGGCATAAGACTTGGGGTTGGAGTCCTGTACGTTTCTCTCATGGCCAGGCATTCCCTGCTCCCTTTCTGGGTTTGAGCATCTCTCTGGGCAAAAGGCCACGCCTTCTAGAACCCCTAGCCCTGAGGTGGTTTGACAGTACTCACCAGTTGGGGCTAGCATAATGTTGAAAGCGTGCCATTCCCTTTATAAACTTTTCAGGCAAGTTCAATGCCTCTAAAGTAAGATTCCATATATTATTAAGTTGAACCATATGAAACTGCAGATATTTTTGACATACAAAAATGGCTATTTCATGTGGCTCCACCGAATACTTTGGAAAGCATTACAGAAGTTACTCAAGAGAATTTACAAAACAACATAATACTTAACTGAGCAGATTTAATTTCCCTGAGATCATGTTCCATAAACCATACAGATACTGTCCATTAGAGCAGTGGTTTTCCAACTTTACTGTGCATACAGACCAGCTGGGTATCTTGTGAAAATGGTCCCCAGCAGGTCAGAGGTGGGGCGTGTCTGTTCCAGGGGATGCTGATGCTGCTGGTCCCCAGAACACACCCTGAATAGCAACAATACATTGGACTATTTAACATAGGAACTGTAAGAAAATACTTATGTAAAAAAAAAATCACATGAACAAAATACTAAAATCACTAGTGGAGAGTAACGTTTCTGTGCTGTCTATACTAAGATTGATCTTTGGTTTTCAGTATTTCCATGAATCTGATTAATTGTAAATCCTCATTAAGTTTACAGGCTTTTATTTAACTTCAAAAATAAAGTGCTATGATTTAAAAAAAAAAAAAAAAAAAAACCCAGAAAACAAAAACATGGCTATACTTAAGAGCTTCTAAGAAGCTTGTCTACTTCTAAGAGTGAAGTAAAGGCCATCTTGGGAGAAATTCTTCTGAAATTGTACTTCCTTGCAAAGTCCCTTGATTATTTATTGTCCTTTTGAGTCTAACCTCCATGATGAGTTCTGTGCTCCTTAAGGATGAGGCTATTTTATATCATATTTCAGTCTCTTCCAAAGTACCAAGCACTTGTGTGAAAGTTCCGAATTATAATACTCAACACAAAGTTTGTATTTTTCTTGTAGCTAGATAGGAGAAAGGGCAATCTTCCCATTTCCAATTGATGCTTTATCATAAGTATTTGAGTTTACACCATACCCAACTTCTAAAACTACAGAATTACTTTTTCTGCTTCATATACAGTAAGTACTAAAGTTATAGCAAATCAGTGTGCTAAGACAGTATTTACAATCACATGTGTGCTTGGGTGAAAGCAGGAATAATATCCTAGTGGACTAATTAAGAGGACTGAAAAGAATGAATACTTTGAGAGTCTGTGTGAGGAAAAGAGAGGGAGCCCCTAAATAATTTTTATTAATAAGTGATGCCATCCAAACAAGCCTGTACTAGCCCTCACTCTAGGCTCCTCACCTGGCCCCTTGGGTGCTAATTTTGGAATGGCAGCTCAGTCTAGGTCCAGGAAAAAGCACACCAAAGCATGTGCCTGTAAACCAACACAACTCTTCTGTTTGCAAGTGATTTTCAGCACAAGACATTAAAGAATTAGGTCCCTCCAATAACGCATGACACCTGACTCTGACTGCATAAAATGTTATGGGGTATAATGCTGAGAGCTGGGGAAAGTTTAACACATCGTTATTACACAGTTTTAACGAACAGTCTAAACTGAGTTAGCTATTAATAAAAACAACATACTCAGAATGGTCCATTTTCTACCTCTATGAGAAACTGTAAGTGGTCCTTACTAAATAATGGACGTCTGGGCCTCACGAAGCTTGGGAATCAGTCCATAAGGGATTTTTAACCAGGTCCCCAGGTAGAAGTAACACTCATAACCTTGTTATGACTTGAGAATATGACAGGCTGGTTTTAATAAAGTAGCTTCTTCATTGTCTAGGATTTTGACAGTAGAAAAGCTCCCTCTTAGATTATACAATTGGACATAAAACCTGTGTTCTATCTGACTGGCATTTTATTAATGCATTGCCCTATTCTTATTTAGTAGGGAAATTCTTGGGTCTCTTCCCTTCTGGTGCACATCATGTTCTAATATCCCACTGCTATTCCTGTAGCTGGTAGCTGCCCCCCCTTGATTTAACCTCATTGGCTCACATGGGAAGAGGAGGCTGTTAGGCAAATATTTAATGCCTTCCCCTTTGGCAAAGCTCTGACTTCTGATCACCTGGCAGGCCTAAATGCAGAGCTGAGCGCTGACTTGGACACTTCCTGACAAAGCACACCTACTTGGAAGTAAGTCTTTCCACTGACACCACCTCCCTTTGCAAAGCAGCTTCTCATCATGGCCTCGGTCCCTCACTCACACACCTCGGATTTCGTTCCTTCTGGTTGTCCAAACCCATTCTATTCACTTTTTAATCTATCACTCCCAGTACCACCACGGCGAGGATTGTTTAGTGACATGATGAAAATAGCCACCAAGGCTAACGCAGCCCCCAGACTGGGGGGGCCACAAGGGCTGACCTCCTGGGCAACTCCTGAGAGGAGGGGCGCGGCGATCCGGCCCACGGCCGTCACCGACTGCCCCACGCCAATGAGGGTGCCGCTGGCCCGGGCCCCGCCCACGGTCAGCTGGAGGTCCGTGATGCACGTCCTGCCAATGGCGCTGGAGAAGGACAGCAGCGTGGAGGAGAGGACCACAGCCGCCACGGTGCGGGCGGCGGAGTACAGCAGCAGCAGCAGGAAGGTGAGCGTGTTGGCGTGCAGCAGGATCCGGTGGCAGTCGCGCCCGTACAGCCGCATGATGGGCCCCAGGGCGAAGCCAGCCAGGGCCCCCAGGGCGCTGCTGTAACTGATGAGGTAGCCCGTGGTCTTGGGACTGACCCCGAAGCGCTCCTCCAGGGCCAAGACAAAATTACTGTAGTACAGCATGACCGCCACGGCCATCAGCAGGCGCACTAGAAATATGTCCCACATGTCAGAAAACAGCAGGGTTCTTATGACCCTCAGTGTGGACACGACTTCCGTCCAGGGCAGCCCAGCGGTCTTCCCATGCGCCGTGCTCCCGGGGGTGGGGCTTCCTTCTTGCCCTTCATAGTCAGTCTTTCCTGAAAGTGCACGGTTCTTACTCAGCAGCAGGCCATTCTTTGTACTGTTGACTTTTATGTCACTCCATGGAAACAGCCAAACGAGACCTGTTAAAATGGCATGATCTGTTAAAGGAGGCTGAATGCACTGAATTCACACGGTGACCTGCGGGGTGGTGGTGGTGGGGGAGACGCAATTACTGGTATTAGATTACTAGTCTGTATTAGTAGAGTTACGAATCAGTATTTTTGCATCCAGTTTTTTATCATTCCCACAGTTACTTATATGCCATTTCAATATCACAATTTTGCTATTCACCTTGAGAAAAAAAAATCTATACCTATATAATATTCACTATTTTTCCCCCAGCTCAAGAGCCTATCAGGGTTTCCTATATCCCATCATTTTGTATCTAAATTCTTAGGCTATACATTTAAAATCTTCCCTCATTACTTCGCTAATTTTCTGACTAGCCACCATCCATCCAAACGTTGGACATTTATTCTTTCTAAATGTTGAATCCTGTGAAATAGGAATATATCAACAAACAAACGAGGCCTAGACGATCCTTGCCCCAAGCAATTCAAACCTAAATGGGAGTTCAGACGTGTAAACAAGCAACTAGATTCCAAGCTAAGTGCTATGTTGAGGGAAGCACAGGATGCTATGGTCAGCCCTGGTGTGGGGGGTGGGGTGGGATACCTCCTGTCAGGAAGCCCCTGCTCGGACCTGCCCCCAGTCAGGGCCGCCATATGCTTTAGCAAGTCTCACCTCAAAACATGTGGGGGCGCCCTACTCATGGACCCTGACACACCTTATGCAGCAGCTCTGATCCCTGTTCAAATAATCCCACCTCTGCCCTCGTGTGACTGGCACGTTCCTGTCTCGCTTGTTTTATTGATCCCGTGCCACCCAAGGAGAATCTCTTGCCAGTCAGTGCCCCAAATTTTCTTAAAACTAAATTCAACCTTGTGACCCGAGGACATCTTTCTTAACTCATCCCTGTGGTTTTTCAGTCATTCAGCACTTAGTTGTCACGTGGACCCGTGGCTGCCGCCAGTCAGTGCTACTTCAGGCTGTTTAAAGCAACTACGTTTGTGTTACATGGATTCTCTGGACTAATTTATGACAGAACACTAATTACACGAGAACGTTACATTCTTCATTTATTCCTATCTTTAAAAGGGCCCTTGGGCATTTCACAGAATCTTGATAAAAAAGTGAAAGAATTGTCACTGACAGACTGAAAGGAAGAATTAATAATAAAAATGATAATGACGACAGCATCTAACATTTACTGAGTGCTTACCGTATGCAAGGCAGTGGGGTAAACTGCTTACATGCAAAACCTCTTATAGTTTTCCTAAGAAGTCTATGAGTCTTGTTACCCCATTTTATAGATGTTGAAACTGAGGCAATTCACCTAAGGCCCACAAGAAAAAGTGACAAAGCAGGGATTTGACCCCAAGTCTGTCAGATTCCAGAGTTTGAGTTCTTAACCACGAAAACAGAATTCATGAGAAAAAGACATGAAAGGCCTTTCTCAGGCAAAGTGGCAGAACAGAGCAAGAACAGAAGCTGAAGGGGTACAAGGATTGAGGAAAACAGCTGTAGTCATTGAGGAGGAAAGTACGACAAACTGGATGAGAAAAGAGCTACACGCTGTGCTCATTGTGCGACCACCAGGCGCTCCGTGAAGCACCGTCTGCTGTCCAGCCCCATCACTCCCCTGCTCGTCGGGCCGGTGTCTGCATCCACCTCGGCCTTTCCCCACATTCCGTAAGTGGGAAAAATGGAAAAATAAATCCCTGTTACTCTAAACCACTGGGAAGAGTAGCAGCTGAATGGATCCCTGACTCAGATCCATTCACAGGCATAGATTAGGGCAAAATATTAAGCAGCAGTATCACTGGAGAATCCAAAACAGAACTCCACACTCATGTTTACACGCTGACTTCAGACTTTCAATGGTATCACAGTCATGTACCTTCCTTTACATGGGAAGGTACCTGGATACATCAACCGGTCATGTGCTTGAAGCCATTTTATATAGGTTCACACAGATCCATCAGACCTCTCCTCCTGACTGAGGTTAGAGGTTAAACTTCTGGCAGAAAATCATGAAGTATTTCTATGAGGACTGAGGTTAAGCTCATCAACTTTGCTTCCAGAGTTGAGTGATGACTCAGCTTGGAGCCTTGCATATAAAGGTTCGCAAAGCTGCAGCAGATACGATACCATTAAACTGAAGAAAAACTGAACAGCATGAATCCTCTTGTTTATAAAGGTGTTTATCTAAGGGTTGGCCAAGCACCAGTCTCTGGGCCAAGAGGTTCATCCTGCTTTCTTTAAGCAAGCAACTGGCCCTGCATCGAAGGAATTCACAGTCTGGTATGTATTTTTTTATTCATCAAGTGTTACTGAACGTCGGCTATCTGTCTGGCCTGTTCGGGGCAGGGGCGACAGCAGTGAGTAAATCCGAATCCTTGTGGAGGTTACTTTCTAATTGTGGTTGTTGTGGGGAGAGGGACAGCAAGAAACACATTAATAATTTCTGAAGTGCTAGGAAGAAATTCAGTTATTCTAGACAGAATGATCAGAGGAGGCCTCTCTGAGGAAGCAAACGTTTGAGACTTGAATGCTAGGAAGAAAGAGCCAGTAAAGGAATGTGGGAAGAATGCTGCAGTGGAAGAAAGAACAAATCACAACGCCCTCCTGTGGGAATAGGCCTGGCATGCGTGAGGTCAACCATGAAGCCAGTGGCCAGAGCACGTGCAGGCTGTGACAGACACACATGCTTTAGCATGATGGGGCCCACTGGGGGGTGTGCAGCGAGGGATGCCACGGTCTTTCATTCTTGAATAATGAGTCTGCCTATTCTAAGAAAAACAAACTGTAAGGAGATAAAAGTAGGTAGATTGCTCAGTATGAGAGCATAAACCAAACAATCTTCTCATGATTAAATGGCAACTTACCAGCATTGAGCATGAAGACAGAAAAACAGATGAAGCATGTTAGATAAAATCCACCATCTAGTTCAGTAAGACATCCGCCGACCATGGGGCCCAAGATAAAGCCCACACTAGATGCTGTATTGAACTGTCCAATTACTAATGGCCGTTCCTTCTCTGAAACCAGATCGGAAAGCAGAGCCCTTGAAATGGTGAGTGTGTGTTTAAAAATACCTGCAAGGGGACAAGAAACATTTTACAAGAAACGTGTAATATTTTCCAGATCGAAAGCACCTCGCCTGTGACCCTGCACTTCACCGCCATGCCTGACGGAGTTCTCATCTCCACTTGTTTTGAACGTCTAAGGCCGGCAGGTCCTTTCCAACTGTGAGTGGACTCCTGGTCTAGCCCCATGATCCTGGTCGGTCACCTCATCTCTGGCAACCAAGCCCCTGAACCCTCAATCCCACCTCCCAGCACGACGTCGCAGTGTCTCCAGTCCTCTCATATCCAAGTACAAATTATGCTGGTTTCTATTCAGAGATTTATCATTCTTTATTCATACTCAGCGAATGAGCATTTTCTGCATGCCTACTATACATCTGGCATGGACCTCGACCCTGAGGGTAATGCAGAGAACAGAGAGGGGAAAAAAGGCAGATACCGCTGACCTCACGGAGCCTGTGTACCCCTATGAGGGTGGCAAGTACTATGAAGAGAAACAGAGCAGGGAAGAAGGACAAGGAGTGAAAATATAAAAACACGATGACAGAGTCATCTAACCAACACCAACTGATTTTGGTGTTGACTAAACAAACTGAAAGCTGTGACAGGACTCACTAAGAGACTGAAGACCTTGTACCAACTTCATATTCCTCATACTTCTGCTAACGTACTTGACTTGTGTGCACCCATACACTGAACACACACACTCCTAAACAGACGGGCACATTCTGGTGATGTAGGTTGCCTACCGTTTTGATCAATACATAGTAGGTCCTACTAATCCGCGCTGCTGATGGGTCTGTCTGAGTGCTCCTAAGTGTGATGGGACACAGAACTTTCTAGTGATCTCCTGGAAAGAAGCATGGCGCGGCACATCCCTGCCTACACGTGCTGAGGCACAGGACTCCCGGGTTCTAGTGCCAGCTTTGCCTCAAAATTAGAATGGGCATTTGTCTGGTAACCAGCCTCTTTGTGAAGCACAGTTAGAAATCCCTTTTGGGATTAGGTAGACTGACTCCCTCTATGTGTATTTCATTGGCTGTGAGAAAGGTTGGGGCGGGATGATTCCTAAGAGGTGTTATTAATTTTGTGATTTTTTTGAAGTGGTATCAAGGTGGGGGTCACCTCACACACCCGAGGGAAAGGACCACAGTAGAGTATCTTGTGAGCAACCCAGACTAGCCTTCCCTTGCTTTTCAGAGGTAGGGCTGGGGGACAGAGAGCAGGGGAAAACCAGGTTTCTAATTCTCATACTTCAGCCTCAGGTTCACGTTCAGGACACGAGGACCTGAACCTACAATTGACATTTGAAGCAAAACCCTGGCGAACTTCCCCGGGGCTCCCTTGTGTCCATGGACAACCAAACACTAAGAGGCTCCACGGACAAGAGAGAATTTTTATGTATAGCTCTCCTTGTTGGGAAAGAGTGTGGCATTCATATAACAGAACTAGCAGTACTCACACCAGGCTTGTTTTATGTTAAATAAAAATCATTATAATCCTCCACATAAATCCTTACCCATTTTGTAACAAATATAGGTTCTATTCATCTCTCTCATCTCTTTCTTCAGAATTATGGATGGCCTTACCACTGAATGGTGGCATGGGTTACGCTGCAGAGGGACATACTGCCACCGAAACAGGGAACATGCACACGGAACAGCTATCAGTTGGATTTTGTGTGTGATGATGGGGCTTGTTAGGAGGACTGATCACATTTAAAGCAAAGACTTTCATAAACCGTTTTTGTAAGTCAACCAAAAGGCATAGCATGCATTTTGGAGGTCAAACTGAGGAGACTTATCCACCAGGGTAGCAGAGTCTGTCAGTGCGCTAATGAGTAGGGTGAAAAAGAAACATGAAAAGTCCAGGGCTGCAGTCATAAAGAAAGGCACAGAGAGAATAAAGAGCTTCCACAGTAACTACCCACCCACTTCACCACCCAGCACTCACACATGATGTTTCAAAGAATGGACAAAATATTGCAGTGAATGGACAAAATGAAAGTTATTTCAAAGATGGCAGAAACATTCAAGACCAGTCTCGAAACAGAACACTAACCCATGAGCCACTACATCGCAATCCCAGCTTCCCCTGCCATCCCCCCCCCCTTCGCCCCACCACCACCAAAGCAAGAGTCTGATTTACAGAGGCTGCAGGAAACCTACCGCGGTCCATCTCAATCAGAAGTCAGGAAGCCCAATTTCAAAATGATAAGCTCGCCGAGGACAGAGTAGTAAGCACAGTGCTGGTCCAAGACATTTAGCAAATTCTTCCTGACTGAACGCAGACAGAGATCAAGGAGGCAGGGCCTGAAGCAGTGGCAGTGCTGCACACACTGGCAGACGCAGGGCTCCGGGCTATCGCATCCTGGGTATGTGGCTCTGGACAAATCAACAGAGCCTGACTAATGCTACGGTTAAATGCTCAATCTACAGCGGTATTACAGCTATAACTGATAGTGTCATTATGTCCTCTTTACGTAAGCTGCATTCAAAGAGGCACTGACAAGCAGGGACGGGCTCTCTATATACATGTAAGTGATTTATTTTGAAGGAAAACACACACTGAAGCAAGAACTCACCCACAGGCACCCTAGCCAGGGCAAACAGGAAAATGTTGGTAGACGCTCCAAGAATAAGATAACCCAGGGCACTGAACAGAATACACACCAGCAAGGAAGTCCGTCTTCCAGTCACATCGCTCCAGCAACCCTGAGAAGGCAAGAAACACAAAGTCCTTTGACTCACCTTAAAATCGCCACCATGGAAATGCCCCCCGAATGGGACCCAGTGGAAATCATCAAGGAGTTTGGGCTAAGATCCTTCGGTGCTCAATTCTGTTCCGCCATTTGTCAAAGTAAGATATTTTTCTCTGGTCTTCCACAAGTTGAGTGGGAAAATACAACACAGTTTTCTGTATCCAAAAAAGGCCTAAGATAACCAAAGAAAGCATCTGTGATGACCTGCTAGCTGAGAATGGCTGGAGAAATGGTGAAGTATCATTTATAAAACCTACTTTTTGTCTTCATTATTATTACTTTATGCACCTCAACTTCTCAGTAATCACATTCAGTTTAGAAATTTAGAAAATACTAAAAAAATATATGCCATGTTTCCCCGAAAATAAGACCTAGCCAGACAATTTTGCTCCAAAAGACGCATTAGAGCCGACTGTCTGGCTAGGTCTTATTTTCGGGGAAACATGGTGTATATATATAAATACTTTACAATCTCCAAATCTACAAATGATATATTTTTAACAAAATATAGTATACTGTATTTTGTAACTTGCTTTTCCACTTAATACATTTTGAACATCATTCCATGTCATTAAGAATTTGTCTTTATCTTTTTTGTGTCGTTTTGCTTAAGGGTGTCTGTTCTCTGCCATCATGACAACCATGGATTTTATCATTGATTTTGTCAATCCAATAGATTAAAATTACTCATTGCTCCAATGAGAATTTCTTTGATTACTACTGAGATGAAACTTTTCCAACATTAATTTTTTCTTTCAGTTTTACTGGTATGACATACAGCACTGTATAAGTTTAAGGTATACAGTATAATGACTTGACTTACATATATTGAAAAATAATTACCACAATGTTTGTTAACATCCATGTCAAATAGATAACAATAAAAAAAAAAATTTGTTTCCTTGTGACAAAAACTTCTAGGATTTATTCTCTTAACAACTTTTAAATATACCACACAGCAGTGCTAAGTATAACCATCATACTGTACATTACATCCCCAGTACTTATAACTGGAAGTTTGTATCTTTTGACCACCTTCACCTAATCTTCGCACCCCTGCCTCCCTCTGGTAACCACACATCTGATTTTGTTTCTCAAAAAACTCATTCCAAATATAAAGTCATTAAAAAATGAATTTTTTTTTTATTCCTTTATAAAGATTCCACACATGAGATCATACAGTATTTGCCTTCTACTGTCTAACTTAATTTACTTAGCATAATGCCCTCAAGGTCCATTCATGTTGTCACAAATGGCAGGATTCCCTTCTTTTTATGACTGAATAGTATTCTACTGTATATATATGTACCACATTTTCATTATCCATTCATCTGTTGATGGACACTTAGGTTGTTTCCACGTCTTGGTTGCTGTGAATAATGCTGCAATGAACATGGGGTGGGCAAGGATCTTTGGCATAGTGAGTTCATTTCCTTTGGATAAATACCCAGAAGAGGGATTATGGGGTCATATGGTAGTTCTACTTTTAATTTTTTAATGAACCTCCATACTGTTTTCCATGGTGGTTGTACCAGTTTACATTCCCACCAACAGTGCACAAAGGTTCATTTTTCTCCACATCCTTGCTAGCATTTGTCATCTCTTGTCTTTTTGAGAATAGCCATTCTAACAGGTGTGAGGTGGTAACTCACTGTGGTTTTGATTTGCATTTTCCTGATGATTAATGATGTTGAGCACCTTTTCATGAACCTCTTGGCCACGTAAGTATCTTCTTTGGAAAACTGTCTATTTATGTCCTTTGCCAATTTTTTCATTGGGTTATTTCTTTGTCTGCTATTCAGTTTTATGAGTTCTTTATATATTTTGGATATTAACTTATATCAGATATATGATTTACAAATATTTTTTCATTTCACAGCTGCCTTTTCATTTTGATTGTTTCTTTTGTTGCACAGCTTTTTAGTTTCCCACTGGTTTATTTTTTATTTTGTTGCTTATGCTTTAGGTGTCATTTCCAAACAAATCAGTGCCAAGACAACTCATATCAGGGGCTTTTCCCCTATGTTTTCTTCTAGGAGTTTTATGGTTTCAGGTCTTACATTTAAGCGTGCCAGTCGTAAATCCCACATCTGGGAAGCCTCACAGTCCTGACAGGCATGGGCACCCTTCTGAACCATTCTTGTTGTAACTAAGGAGGTTTGGTGACACTACAAAGGTGGCCTAGGGTGAAGCTTGCCCAGTGAGTGACTAGCGAGCCCCCCAGGGCCTCTCTATACGAGGCACACAGAAAGGAGGAAGGCAGAATCCATAGGGAGAAGCCGAGAGGCACCCGGGGGAAACCTAAGCAGAAGGCAGTGAGGAAGGAAGGACAGAGGAAGGTAGTATGTGCTACATGGAGGCTTGGGATGGTCGGGGGGAGATCTCAGGTGATGAAGGGCAGCAAAGAGAGCAGAGCTCCAGGACCACCTTTCTAGCACTCTTCACTTCTGCATTTTCAGTTCTCCAGATCAGTATGCTTAGCCAAAACACACCTCCCTTGCAGACTGAAAGTTCTGGCCTTCGAAGATGCAACCAGAGGTCACCAGTGAGGCTTCTGAGACAGTTCTTCTGAGACAGGGTACTGGCAAACTGCCTTATCCTCTTCTCCTTCCTGCTGGAAACGTCCCGACGACACTGGAGGCTGAGCCACTGACTAGCTGAGGATGGCTGAGCAGGATGACGCCGGTGACCGGGTCTCTAGGAGCACCTCAGACCCCGGGACAGCCTCGGATGGTCAGCTGCACTGTTCCTCCTTGTACTTCTGAAGTGCTCTGTTCTGCACAGATGAACACGAGCCTGACTCATAAGCCCTGTTGAACGACAGCATCTCCACCCTGACCCATTTTATGTACTGAGGTTCTGAGGAAGGCTTTGTTTGAAAAAAATGTTAACTGCCCTAAAATAAAAATCACTAAACATTATTATAGCGAATGATCACTGTCTGAGAAGGGTTTCCAGTGCTGCTCCTGCTGGCTAGACAGTGGTCAACACGGCACCCTGCTCCCAAACCCCTCAGTGACTTTCTCCCCCTCTCGCATTAACTGTGTCCTCTGAGCGTGCCTCTCTGCCTTGCCCAAAGCCAATCCTGGTTCGTGACCACGCCCCTTTTTTATGATGTGTTTATCTTTTTCTTAGGGACCCAAAAGGTCTCTGTACATGAAGATATAAACTGTCATGAGCCTTCTACAAATATCATCAATCCTTTCCTCCCAGTTTTCACTTTAATGGAATTTAGAAATTCTCCACACTCTTTGGATCTGGGTAGGAGGTCACTGGCCTCCTTGTGTCCAGAGGGCAGTGATATAATCGGTAGGTACACCCTGGGACCTAGGCCAGGCTGCCTGGGTTCATCTCTGAACTTTTCTCTTTCCACATGCCACAGACATATTACTTAACATAATTAGAGAGGCTTATCTCTAGGCACAGTTTCTCTATCGGAAAAATAGGAATAATAGTAGTACCTGCCTCTGAGGTTCTTTCCTTCCCTCAACATTTGCTATGTGCTTTATATAAAAGGAGTCATTAAAGATGCATGGCCACCAGAAATGTGGCTGAGGGCAGTTATTATGAGGACCGAATAGAATAAAGTGCTCAGAACAGAGTCTGACCATAATAAGGACTTAATAAGTGCTGGTCATTTTTATTAAAATGCATATATTAAAAATATTAGTCAAATTTGACAAAGCACATCTTTTCTTCATAAAGATTTGTTTTTAAAATTAAAATGATTTTATAAAACATAATGAGAATACATATTTATAGAAGCATAGGTTAAAAGGAAATTTTTATTAGGTGTTCCTCCATCTGAAGGATTTCTAAGGCGGTTCTCATTGAATTACAGGTACGAGGTATATGAAATGTGTTTTGTAAGCACAAAGATTACAAAGCGAAGAACATCTGAGAAAGAGGGTTGGGCCACAGCTGGCAATAAAAATTCACATTCACAAAACGCTGCTATGTGCCAGGTGCCTCACTGGTGCTAGAGGTAAACATAAACGATCAGATCAAGCCCGTCTGTATTCTAAGGAAGGTTAGAGTCCAGTAGGAGAAAGGCACTTGACTAATTAAAATACACCGTGACTTAACTGATCTAATATATATACACACATGAAGCAAGTATTTTTGTAATGAGTTTCCAAATAAAAAGGAAAAGGTGTTTACTAAGAAGTAGGCAAACTGTTCTCTCACAAGAAAGAACATGAAATATGACATGTTACCCCCATAAGCAAGTGCATCTGATACTCATTATCTATTTACTTTTTCAGATCATTAAGGCAATGACATGACTCTTAGGAAAAAAATAATAATGGACTTGGAGTCTCAATACTGAGATGAGGTGACTTCATCAAATTATTTCAAGTTTGCGAGTCTTAACTTCCTCCTGTATAATAATGGGAGGTAACAAACTGTTTTGCTGGGTCATTGTAAAGATGAAATGAGAATAAATTATTATTGTTATGTAAACTTAAGATATACAAGACTTTAAAAAATTGAAATCAGGGAGTAGCTCTTTAGTTATTTAAGAACTCATTATGGAATCTGACTGAATTTCTTGTATATTTTAAAACATATTTTGCAAACCAGCCACTCTTGGGAAGCACAGTACTATATCCTGTGTTCACCAACAGTGAGACCACCAGCCAGCTGTTCAGACCAACCAAGGTCATGGCTGATCAATTCGTGGGACTAAACTGATTGTACTGTTTGACCTGCTTGACCCACTGGACTCTGGGGTCTTCAGGCCAGAGTGGCCATGGTGGAGGGCACAAAGGAGAGAGAAGGGGCAGACCAGTTAAGAATTTGGAATTTCAAACAACTGAATGGTCAGAAGTATGAGTGACAAGCTCAGTTCTGGGTCTTTCTACCCCATGTTGTAGATAATATGCGTACAGCCAACCACTCCAAACGGTTCCTTCTATCTATACGCTTAAGCTTTATAATTAATAAGCCATGTAGTTCAAAACGACGTCAAAGTGGAATCCTCCAAGTCTGAATGGAGGTGATTGTCAATTAATTGAAATAAATCATAAAGTTGGTGATAATGTTTGTTTACATTCTTTTTTCTAGTAAAGTCAGCAGAGAATCATGGCACGAACGTGCTTCAATTCAAAAAGGGGGTTCTCATTCTGACTCAGTGGGCTCTTTTCAGAGAAGCCATCTGATCCCTTTCAGCTCATGTCTTCTCAGCTGCCAAACAAGGAAGAGAGATGACTGAAGGATCCTTCTTGATCTAATGACACTGGAAATGCTAATCACCTGCACCTCTACTTTTGGTAAGACCTCAAGCCCCAGATTTCACTCCAGCCATGCTGGATGGCCTGCAGAGTATACGGTTATGCTTTCTAGACGCATTGCCAGATGGAACGTGACTTACCACTAATGTGCTAGAAAAGAGCTGCAAAATGCCGTAGGAGGAGCCTGCAAAAAAACATCAACGACATCCATAAAATCAGCCAGAAGGATCCCACGAATGGATTAGTGTGGTGACAATTACATAGAAATGAACAGAAAAACGTTAGGGGCAAAAAAAAAGATAAATTAAAAAAAAGAAATTACTCCATTTTTTTTCAATTGGACGAGTATAAATAACATGATTTCTAATAAAAGGCCTTCCAAATAAAATTAAAAGTAAGCAGATGAGAGACTAAAGGCAAGGTCTTCCCTTAGGGACCCGGAGAGACCATCTTTCCACTGTGAGGAGTATGCTGCTCCATCGGAGAAGAGTAGTCAGGGGAGTCGAAATATGAATCCTAGGAAAATTCTGCTAAGTCTTGAACATTTCAGTTTTCTTAAAATGCTTTAGTCTTATAAAGGACTTACAAAGTTTTATGGAGTGCTTTCACCTCCATTATATCACAACATACCTCTTCAGCTCTTCATAAAAACGTTTATGCTGCTGGGTGGTCCAGTATAATTCCAAGTATACTTTTCAAGGGAAATATAAATCATGGCACGGACTAGGAATTACTGAGTTTCATGTACAAAACTCTCCCGAAACATCTACTTATCCAGTTTATGAATGATCAAGGGCTGTAAGTCTTAACAATTTTGCATTAATTAGCACAATCCTAAACCCTGCTATTTCCTGCCTCTTTGGTAAAGCAATGACTTTCGGATGGAGACTTTATGCTGCACAGATAGAGTAACCCTATAGCCCTCTAAGATGTGGTGGTACAGGAAGTTTGTGACTGATTTGTGAAGGCTCACCCCAAAACCTCTCCTGCGAGGTGTGATTTCTATAGATCGTGGTTCTCTGGTCTCTCATAAGAGGTGAGAGGTTCCTGTAGGCAGGAGTCCAATCTACCCTTTATCTACCCAGCCAGCACCTTAGAGAGGCTCAGTTAGCAGCTAAACCATCACTGGTGATATGGGGCATGGGGATAATGCTAAATCTGAACACAGGTAGTCTCCAAAAAAGATGAATCCCGTTTGCTCCAGGGTAGTATTTTTAAATATTCTGAAAATTCATTTCATCCCATTTTCAATTCACCTTGGGATAATTTTATTTAGCTGTAAGACTGATTTGTTTTTAGGTGCTTAATTCATTCAGGGGATGTAGATTTCAGTGCTCTGAACACGTGCACTATTAACCACTCACCTACTATTCCCGCGACTGTTGGACTTGCTCCAAGAGACTTGACGTGAAGGCTCAATAAAGGGACAACCATGCTGACACCAAACAAATCCTAAACAACAAAACATTGATTAAATTAGAATTGGAAGGCTAGGTGTTTTTTCAGTGGTGATCATAATTATAAACTGATATTACAAATACAACTACTATCTAAAACTTTGGGCAAAGAAGCAATCCTAATTGTATATTACATTATGGTATACTCATCAGGGTTAAGTTATCAGAGATCCAAATACAATATAACAGCTGCTAACTATAAATGCCTGGACCATCCTGACCTAGAATCCACTTTAACTTTAGCGTCTTTGTAATTGATCCTTAACACATTTTTTGCAGGAAATGAGTAAACTCGTCATATCGCTTTTTATATCAAAGCGCGGGAGACGAGAATAACACATATTTTGCACTTCTTTTTAAACTAAAACACTGAAAGTTTCATAGAAAAATATCAAATAGATCGAAAGATATGAATATTTTACGGAAAGTCTAATTTTGGCAAGAAAATGTCAAAAAAGCCCCACGTTACGATGCGATTTGGCGGGAAAATGCCCGCTTACAAATTAATATTCAAAGAGGATGTGCTATAGAAGTTCCTCAAATTAAACAAACAAACAAACAAACAAACAGCATTTTTGTGGGTAATAAAGTGGGAAAGGAGGTAGTGATAATGTGTATTTCTTGGCAAAGCAGCTCATACTTAAGAATACGAATTTCTTCCTGCAGTTAGGGAAGGTGATTGATCTGTGGTTTAGAGCCTTACAAGGTAATACCTGAAAAGAAAATCTCAGTAAAGCAGGGAGGAGAGAGAAGGTTGGTGTATTGATGCAAAGCTGCATTCTGCAGCTAAGTCATTGAAAGTGCATGCGCTTTGGGGTCAGACACAGTTCTCAATTCCAGCTCCAACACCTACTAATGAGCATGTATCCTTGGGAAGTTACTGTTACCAAGTGTCAGTGCTGTCATCTGTAAAAAATGGGGATAGGGACACGTGCCTGGTAGAAATGTGATGTACATTAAGAGACATAATGGTTGAGAAAGGTCTGACACACAACAGAAGCACAACCATATTTGCTCTTTTCTGTGGTTCCGGGAATAAGTGCTGATCCTTTTGGCTAGTTATTCTGAGTTAACAGAAAGGTTGTTACTTTTCCCTTTAAGTGTTGTTCTCATTCCTACTGCACTTGGTTGCCTGCTACAACTGGTTTAGAAGAAAAACACATGGCACACGCAGAGTTTTCTTTATATTCAACCTGAATTTCTTTTTCTGTAATCCTGGTTAAACAGAAAGACATGCATGAAAAATATGTTTTCTTTGGGCCTAAAATTAATCTTTTGCTTCCTGCTTCTCTTGGTAGCTGTACATTCACCGAATTATAGAAACATGAACTTCCAAATGCATCTTTTAGTGGTTTTTCCCATGGTTATAGCTTTAGATGGCCGTACATTTACTATCCAAATAGTGATCTTATAGTTCATAAATTTATGCTATCAGAATTATGGCTTATTATTTTGACTATAAGATTACAGTCATCCCCCCTTATCCACGGGGGATATGTTCCAACACCCCCAAGTGGATGCCTGAAGCCAGAAATTACCAACCCCTAATATATTGTTTTTTCCCATACACACATACCCATGATAAAGTTTAATTTATAAATTAGTCACAGTAAGAGGTTAACAATAATTACAAAATAGAACATTTATAACAATATACTGTAGTAAGTTATGTGAATGTAACTTCTCTCTCTCAAAATATCTTGCTATACCTTACTCACCCTTCTTGTGATGAGATGATACAATGCCTGTGTGATAGGATATACTGAGGCGAAGGATGTAAGCACGGCGATGTAGTGTTAGGCTACTAGTATAAGGGTTACTCGAACACAAGCACTGTGTCAATCTGATTACCAAGATGGCTACTAAGTGATTCAAGAGAAGGCACTTGTATACACAGCCTGGATACGCGGGAAGAAGAGATGATTCACGTCTAGGGTTGGATGGAGTGGGACATCACAAAATTTATAACACGCTGCTCAGAATGGCGTGCAATATAAAATTTATGAATTATTTCTGCAACTTTCCACTTAATATTTTTGGACAAAGGTGGGCCACAGGTCATTGAAACTGCAGAAAGCCAAACCATAGATAAGGTGGAACTACTGTACTTAAAATTTCTTTTGGGTCTGCACCAATTTCTTTTGGGCTTTATTGTCAGCTTTGTCCCATCAGCCTACTTATGTTTCATATCATTTAAACGACTCATGTCAGCTACCTATTGCATTTTCTGGATCTTTCAGAAAAAGAAACTCAACTGTCCTGCAAGATTCCGCCCCCACCAAAAAAATTCCCCATGCTGCTTGTCATTTAATATTCAAGTGGTTATTCTAAATAAAGGATGGGAGAGCAGTATTTAAGTAGCTAGGCCGAGGTCTATGGAAGATGAATATAAAAACACAGACTCATAAGCAATAATGGATGATCAGTATTATTTTAATACTTTATGAGCCTGAAAAATATTATCTTTTTCCAAGAACGCTGAATGCTAGGTCTTTCCTCTCTGGAAGTTCTGTTCTACCGTGTTTCCCCAAAAATAAGACCTACCCCCAAAATAAGCCCCAGTTAGATCATCAGCCAGAGGGACGCTTTTAGTATGTTATGATGATAATTCAGAAGAAGATGACATGACTGTATTTGAATAATGTAGATTGTTGTACATGAAAAAATAAGACATCCCCTGAAAATAAGCCCTAATGCGTCTTTTGGAGCAAAAATTAATATAAGACCCGGTCTTATTTTCGGGGAAACACAGTAAAATTGTCTTCCCCTTTACTGTAAAAGATAACTTTGAACTTGGCACCTGAAAATCAGGTGAGAAGGGGCCACTTAACTCTTCCACAGAACTTCTACATCTCTCAATGAAACTGATGAATACATTAAAGGGTTTCAGGATCTTTTTCAGAGTAGGAACCCAAATATTTCTTGATTAGTGGATTACATTAACAAAAATGAATTCTCACCTGACTAAAGCTGATGAAATTAAATACAAATCCCACCAGGTACCTGGAGGAAAGAAGCATCTGAAATCACAGATCTTAGCAGCATCGTAGTATGCTGACCAAAAAGGGCCTAAATGGTCATGTTAGTCTTCCTTCCTAAACCAATTACAATCTAGAAGCACAGATAAGAGCTAAAAACAGAACATTTGAGCCAATGACTTCTGTAATCTTGTTCCTTTGCTCTCCCCATCAGAAACCATTTTCCCAAGAGTCTTAGGTGTCTTCACATCTCTAAATATGTTAAAAATAATACCTAAGTTATGTATACTATTCCTTAGAATTTTACCTAACAGAGTCACTAGATGCTTCAAGGATACCCAAGGCTGCATATATTTTGTTTACAACATTTCCATTTAAAAAAATCCCTACTCTCTTTTATCTTTTGGAAGATCTTACATTCTCCCCTGAAGATATTAGAGACCTAATGATTCTCTTGAATAAATTATTAAAATTTTACACCAGGCTTGCTAGATTAGACTCACCAGGTACACAGCACAAAGACAACATCTGAGAAGCTCTGAATATCAAATCTATATCAGAGGGCCAACCACAAAGAATGATCTGCAAATTTATTTTAAAAAAACCTCAAACTATTTTGAAATCTGGGTCATGTTGGTTTCCAAAACTGGGCTTTTCAGGTGAGGGTCCAAATCCTTTACATCTGGCAGAAGCAGATGGTAGCACCATGTGAGGTATCGTAGCAGCAGCATGGGCTCCCCATCTCCTACCAGAGGGGTGGATGGCAGCCAACTCCCTTTTGAAACTTGAAGAACCACGTACACTCCATGTTTTTGAATTCTGTAACTGGCCTGGAAGGTGGAAGAGGCACCTGCATCCTGAGACTGAACTAAGATTAAATAAACAGGATCAGAAGGAACACCAGGTTCTGACCGCAAAGGTATTAAGGCTGAGTGAGGGTGGAGGCTGCAATGTTAACTGAACCGGAGGCCGAGATTCTCTCTGAAAAGCCACCCTCCTTAACTGTTTCATGGTTCTGTGTTTACAGCAATATGGTGAATATGCTTTCGTCATTGTCTTAATAACTATTAATTCAACATTAAACCTTTCCTTGTATTGAGGAGGGGGGAGGGAGACTTCCTTCCTGCTCCTCTCCAAATTAAGAGTGACTCAGTGTCCTAACTCAAGTGAGGCACCAGACCAGGGAGAAGTAGTGGCTTTAACCTGCCATCTAGGCAGAAAACAATAATTCTCCTTTGCCAAGGCCCAGGGCCATTGGGGATTATCTTCAAGGTTTCAGATGGCAGCATTGTCTCATTGACACTGATCAGCTCCACCTCCTTTTGTTGTCAAGATATAGCCAAGAGGAAATCCTACTGGGTTCTTGTCCCAATTCTGTCCCTACCTGAATTAGCTCACAACCAGGGCAACTGAACCAGACCTAAATTTGGAAAGAGAGGTTTGAAAGGGTGGGTCTAGTGTTTCTGCACATAACAATCCACGAACAACCAACACAAGCTCACTAGTAAGGCTGTAAATTTTTTTTCGGGAAAGGACTGTGTATTACAGCGATTGGAGCTCCACAGCGCCTATCACATAGCTAGTTTCCAGAAATTCCATGAATAATAAATGAGTGAATGGATGAATGACTTACCCTACCATACACTTAGCTTTCTAAGCTTTCCCTTCGACATGGGAATTTGATATCTGTCCTTATTAAACCAGGACACACACACAAATCATGACAAAACCCTGCACTGTGCAATATATAGTTTATCAAAAGAGAGATGTGTATCATTCAGTGTGACTTGCATTTTTAAACATCCCAGTCAACCGGAAACGCTAATGAAAATGTGCATAATTCTGTCCCGGTGGGGTCATCAACTGCCACTTCCCAGACTTGGCCTGGTAAAAAGGCCTGTGTGCTCCTACCGCAGCCACTGCACCGCGGGGCTCTCCCAAGCTCGCTCAGGGGCACCTGCTCTCTACCCTGCATGCCTTGCACCTGCCACATCATCTAACGCCTGGGATTACCCTCCAACTAGGCTCGGCCCACGAGTAACACCTGAGACTGGGGGTTGGTGCTTAACCAGCTGTCACGGGGTGGGTGTCGGGAACCCCAACCCCAAATGAAAGCACAAGGTGCAATTAGGCCCTGTGGCCAGGTGCAGAGAGAAGCGGGTTTGGGGGCAAAAGGAGGCTTGATTAGCAGGCAGGCACCACTAGTCAGGACGCAAGTTCCCAGCCCTGGCTGGGCCTTACAACCCCCCACCCCAGCCCCCCGAGCTTCAAGAAGAATCACCTGTAATTGGGTTGCTAGTCTGCACCTGGACCCAGTCCCAGCACTCACCAAGAAGCCTACCAGGTAGAGACAGAGCAGGAAGCGGCGGTGTCGCGGGGCACCGGGAGCGGGAGTCCCCGCCTCGGCCCCTTCGCTCGGCTCCTGCCCTGGCTTCGGTGTCGCCGCGGTCAGCCCCGGGACCGAGCCCGAGCCTGGGCGGTGCCCGAGCTCCATGCCGAAGCCGGCGAGGGGCGCGGACCGCAGAAGGAGCCCCAGCAGCTGCCTGCAGGATCCTCCAGCTCTGGGCAAGCCCCGCCCCGGCGGACGCGGGCGGCGTGCGCCTGCGCAGAGGGCAGTGCCGCGGGCTGCCCCGGGCGCCTGGCGCCGTCGGAGGTGCCCTGGCAGGGGAAGGGGGGAAAGGAGGTAGGGAGTTCGGCCCCGGTCGGGGAGTGGACAGCTAGTGCCACCAGCATGTGACGGACGCGCCACTTTTATGATGGTCATTATGTGATGCTGCTCTACGTTTCCTTGGGGTAAAGACCTTGCGTGCCGTCCCTGCCATCGGAGGGTGGGAGGGAATTATGATGAGCTTCGCTCAGAGTGCGGGGTTAGGAAGGGAAAAGCGTCCGAACTTGTAGAAAAGTTTTATAAGGGTTTATTTGAGACAGATTTTGAGGACACACCTGGAAGCAAAATCTCAATGCATTGAGAAAGTGCTCTGCAGAATGGCAGCTTTATAGCTTATTTTATACATGAGACGCCGAAGAGGAGATGCAAGAAGGTGCATGAAACCAATGGTGGTAGATTAAGGAGGCAGGAGAAAGCCAAGTGTGTGTGTGGGGGAAATCTCTAAGATTGTATAATAAGTAAAATGGAGAGATATGTACCGTGTTTCCCCGAAAATAAGACCTAGCCAGACCATCATCTCTAATGTGTACTTCGGAACAAAAATTAATATAAGACCCGGTCTTACATAATATAATATAATAATAATACAATATAATATAATACCGGGTCTTATGTAATATAATATAAGACCAGGTCTTATATTAATTTTTGCTCCAAAGATGCATTAGAGCTGATTGTCTGGCTAGGTCTTATTTTTGGGGAAACACGGTATTTCTTTTACCTTAGTGGGTACAGGATAGTGAATAATGAACATTTACAGCACGTAGAGATGGTATGCAGGACACAAGTTAACAATGAATGAGGAGTGTGGGGACAGAACCCCAGAGAGCAGTTTCCAGTCTCTCGGCCTCACATAGGAAGGTGCTGGCTCAGGTAGTAGATGGTCATCAACTGTGACTAGTTGGCCATCGGCTGTTACTGGTTAGCCATTAGTCACTGATATAACTGCCATGGCTAAGCTAGCAAGGGGTGGTGTGGCATGGTGTGGCGGAGTGTGGATTGCAGATTGCAGAGAGGCGGATTACAGTTAGCAAGTGAGGTTGGCTGGCAGAGACAAGTGGACGGCGGGTTGCGGGTTGTGTGGCTCCTGCTTCCTGTGTCTCCAACCCAGCCGCCAGCAAGAGTACAGTTGTATGAGTCCTCTATCTATGGCTCTGTTGGTTTTCCTTTCTGGCCTCACCATGTCCTGTGTTCTTATGTGGGGAGCGGGACTAGAGACCCAGCATGACAAGGAGTTTCATAGTTTTGTGTTCTGGTCTTGTGGTCTGGTGCCTGTGGTTATGCCTCAGAGGGGTCTGGAAAAGAAAATCACTATGACATTTCAAAAGTATGTTATCCTACATGCATAAGAACAATGGACAGGGCTCAGTTAAGATAATGATCGACCTTTGTGAAGGAAGGTGAGATGTGACTACCTACCATGACGTGTCCAGTTAGGAATTTATGATCAGATCGTCCTGTGTGCTTACTTTTGGTCACTGAGCTTGTCAGGCCTGCCATGTTGCCCTCCAATAACTTGTTGGGCATAGACCCTTTTTCGTTCCCAGGGTTGGCCTTGGTGGTGACCAGCTTCAGATGGAAGACACCAAGACCTAGGGCACTAGTTGGCTGTGACTGACCTGGAGTAAGTTAATTTGGCCCCTCCAAGAGCACTTTCCCTGGTGATGTGTGCAAATGTGAACAAGACAGAGACGGTTTCTGCCTGAATTGAGGGTAGAGTTTCCTGGAATAATAATAAATGCACAGTAAATAAACATGATAAAATAATAAATATACAATAAGTAAAAAAATAAAAACAAATAAAACAACATTTTGACAAGTGATGTAAGAAAGCATGGTCTCAATGTGGAGACTGAAGACGTGAGCTGCTTTAGAAAGGCAGCTTGGAGGAGGTGACATATAAGCTGAGAAGAGTTGAAAGGAGATATCTGAAAATTTCTGAACACTGAGAGATCAGAGAGGTAGGGAAGTAGGCAGGGGTGCAGATCATTCAGGACCCAAAAGGCCATGGCAGAGATTTGGGATTTTATTCTGACTGCAGTAAAGTTAGCACAGTGCCTGACACATGGTAAGTACTTAATAAATATTAACTATGATTAGTAGTCCCGCTTTTGTTTAGGAACTTATTTCATTACTTACTCCTCTCACTCTGGTATCAGGAAGAGTCAGGTTTTACTGAAATTTTGATGAAAATCTATTCAGTTGTGTTGCTGAATTACAACATCTGTTGAATTCAGTCTTTCAGAGTTTCTCATGGGAAAGTTAGGGTACTGTTTAGGGAAGAATGAAATAATGAAATTAGAATGGAGACATGTGTTTGGGTCCAGATGAAACTGATAATCTTGAACCTCCAAGTCACTCAGCCTTTTTTTCCAGTAGAAGTAGTTTGTCCTTCCGTATCTGAGGAAACTAGCCTTCTTGTTCTTGAAAATTGTGTGATTTTCCCATCTGGGGTAGATGCCTTGAAGAGGGATGCTCATGTTCAAGACCTATCCAAACCACCTAGTGTGGTTGCTAGATAAATAGCCAGGGTAAAATCTTAGTATGCTCCAGGGGGCAGGTAGACACTACAACTTTGGAGGAAATTGCTTACACACCAAGGGAATTGAAAGACTGCTAATATATAATCAGCAGAGACCTTGGAGTTCTCCTGGCCTCTTGGGAAGTTCCTTACAAACAGTTGACTGAAGAAGAAACAACTAAGGCTGGTTTACAAATAGATCTGCATGATATTCTGGTACAACCTGAAAGTGTATAGCTGTAGCGCTGCAGTGCTACACGGGTAACTTTGAAGGACAGTGGTGCAGGAAGGAAAACCTTGCCATTGGCTGGAACTTCACGTGGTACTTTGGTTATTCACTTTGCCTGGAGTGAGAGCCAAATATGAATTACACTATTCATGGGCAATGTCAAATAGGCTAGATATAACTGACTTGGAAGTTCAGTGACATATAAGTCTGGAGAAGAGATGTGTATGGATGTGTCAAATGGGGCACAGGGTGTAGAAGATATTTTTGTCCTATGTGAATGTCTACCAGTGGGTATCTACTGCAGAGGAGGCTCTTAAAAATGAGGTGGACAAAATGATGTGCTCTTTGGATGTCCCCACCCACACTAGTATTTCTTCGATGGGCTCATTAACAAAATAGCTATGGTGGCAGAGATGGAGGCTATATGTGGTCTCACTTTTATCAGTGATACTGCTTAATTTCTAATCTACCAGCAGCAGAAACTATCATTTAGTTCTTGCTATGCCACCATTCCCTGGGGAAACAACCCAACAGAAGGCTGATTTTATTGGACCTCTACTAGTATTATGGGAAGTGCAGAGATTCATCCTCAGTGGAATACACAAGTATTTTGCATCTATATTTTCCTTCTTTATTCCTACTACTTCTAACAACACTGTTCATGGTCTCACAGAGTACCTTATGTGGTATTTTTACATAGTATGGCTCCTGATCAATGTAATGTACTCACTTCACTGCAGATGAAATAAAGCAGTAGTATCATCCTTAGTGAATTAACTGATCTTATCACATTACCCATCACCCAGAAGAATGGAGGCTTACTGAAGGCTCAGTTATAGCGCTAAATGGAAGATGACACCCTAAACGAATGGGGTTCTGTCTTCAAGCATATGGTGTATCTGTTGAATTAGAGACCATTATATAGTGCTGTCTCGTCTTTATCCAGAAGATATAGCTTGGGAAGGGTAGAAGTGGTAGTGGCTCCTCTCACAATTATACCTAATACCCCATCTTGGCAACTTTGGCAGACCTCTGGTTTTGAGGTCTCTGATCACAAGAGGGCAATGTGTCCACCAGGGGACATAGCAAGGGTTCTGTTGAATTAGAAGATGAGACCATGTTTATGTTTTTGACGTCGTATTTTAGATCTTTTTGTTTTGTGTGTTCCCTAACTTATTGTAGTTATAGTTTATTTTGTTACTTTTAACCTTCATACTAGCTTTTTAAGTATCTGATTTAGTGTTTATTATATGTTTGCCTTTACCAGTGAGGTTTTTCCTTTCATATATTTTCTCATTTCTGGTTATGGCCTTTTCTGCTTACAGAGAGAGGATCCTTTAACATTTCTTATAAAACCAATTTAGTGGTAATGAACTTCTTTAGTGTTTGCTTGTCTGGGGAACTCTTTAGCTGTCCTTCAATTCTGAATGCTATCCTTGGGTAGAGTATTCTGAGTTTTAAGTTTCTTTCAGCACTTTAAATGTAATCTACCACTCCCTTTTGGCTTATAAAGTTTCTGTCTCAGAGAAATGAGCTGGTTGCCTTATGGGGTGGTTGCCCTTTTATGTGAGTAGTTGTTTTCCTCTTGCTGCCTTCAAGATTCTCTTTTAACTTTGGCCATTTTAATTGCAATATATCTTGGTTTGGATCTCTTTGGATTCAGCTTGTTTGGAACTCTGTGCTTTCTGGACCTAAATGTCTGTTTCCTTCCCCAGGTTAGGAAAGTTCTCAGCTATTATTTCTTCAGTTAAACTTCTGCCCCTGTCTTTATTCTCTTTCTGGAATCCCTATAATGTGATTGTTAGTGTGCTAGATGTTGTCCTAGAGGTCCCTTAAATTATATATATGATTAGTATTATTCTTTTACCTTCTTGCTGTTCTGAGAGATTTCCACTAATCCATTCTTCTATATTATCTAATCTGCTGGTGATTTCTTCTAGTGTACTTTTTCATTTTAATTTTTCTGTTCTTCAGCTCAAATTGGTTCTTTATTACATTTTCTAACTCTTAGTTGAAATTCTCACTGAGTTCTCTTTTACTCGCAAGTTTGGTGAGCATCCGTATGACTATTATTTTGAATTCTTTAGCAGGCAAATTACTTATTTCTGTTTTGTAAGGATTTTTTTCTGGATTTTTTTTTTTTTCTTGTTCCTTCATTTGAAATATATGCCTCAGTGTTCTCATTTTGTTTGACCTTCTGTGTTGGTTTCTGCGAATTAGATGAAATAGTTATCTCTCCCAGTCTTGAAAATGTGGCCTCACGTAGAAACAACCTCACTATGGGTTGTGTATGGTTTTGGCAGACTGGTTGGAGCTGGGGTGTGCATGTACAGTGCCTGAAGTGCCAGCCGGCAGGGCCCAGCAGGCTTGAGATGGGGTAGCCCAGTGCGTGTGAGTATGCAGTGGTGCCCTGTTGGTTCAGCTGTCCGGGGCTGAAGTGGGCTCTGGGCCATGTGGCGCGGTGTGCGTGTGCACGGTGGTGCCCTGGCTGTCCAGGCTGGAGCTGGCTCTGGGCAGGGCAGCGGGGAATGTTCTGGGGCAGCCTTGCACATCGAGCAGAGGATTCCAGATAGGATCCTGGATAGAGGTTCCAGTTGCATTGTGTAAACATACAAAATATAAACAGTTGTGCTCACCGGCACCCCCCGCAATCCCGTCGTTCCCCACTCTTCTCCATGTGGTCTCTCTCTCGTTTACTGTACAGAAGTTGTTTCAGTCATCCCTCAGTTGTCTCTCAGGAAGAATTGATCTATACGTAGGTGTTTATTTGGGGTGCCTGTGGGACGGGGAAAGTTTAGCATCTCCTACGCTGTCATCTTGTCCCCATCTCTTGCCTAAGATAGTTTGATTGTCACAGCTAGGGGTGTGCTACTAGCACATCTAGTGAGTTGGAGACTAGAGATACTGCTAAAATTCTACAATTTTACAATTCACAGGACAGCATCCCACCCCCCACAACAGAGTTATCCAGTACATAATATCCATAGCGCTGAGACACTGCTCTAGTGCTACCTTGTGTTTAAGGTGTTGGCTACTTTGTTAGAGCATTTCCATTATATCTGCTCCCCTCTTGGCTTTGGGTCTTCCCTCTGTACTGTGCCTCAGAGCCAATCTTTGTCTTGCAGTTCTAGGGTATATTCCATCATCATTTCTAGTTGGCACTTGTGAGCACGTTGGTGGTTGGCAGAGGGGAGAGCATCTTTGGTGTTCTGACTATGTCTCAGCCAGGCATAATCTTAGAAAGGAACTGTCTCAGGTACTAAGAACCTGAGTCTCTAGGATGTGGCCTTCTCAAGTGTTCCCATCCCTCTTTCAGTTGTAGTGCCGGGCCTGGCAACAGATATTCCAGTTCCTGTCTTATGTAGAGAGGTGTTTTGGTTTGTTTGTTTTAATGGACTTATTTAGAACAGTTTGAGGTTCACAGAAGCACAGCATAAAATACAGAGAGTTTTCATGTACTCCCTACCCCCATGCATGCACAGACTCCCTGATTATCAACACCCCCCACTCAGTGGCACATTTGTTATAATTGATGAACCTACATTCACACATCATTATCACACAAAGTCCATAGTGTGCATTCGGGCTGACTCTTGGTGCTGTGCATCCTGTGGGTTTGGAAAAATGTCTAATGGCATGTATCCACCATTGTGGTATCATACAGGAGAGTTTCACTGCCCCAAAATTCTGATGCTCTGTGTATATTCTTGCTTCTTTCTCAGGGGGAAAAGTTCCTTCCTTCCTCCCTTCCTCCTTCCTTCCTCCCTTCCTTCCTTCCTCTTTTCCTCCCTCCCTTTCTTTCTTCTTTTTTTTTTAACTTGTCTTACTCAGCTAAAAGTGTTTCCACCATGTGACAGTTTTGTTCTTCTTCTCCATGCAGAATAAGGCTTTTGTTCTACAGGGGAGATAGGTGGATAGAGTTTGGCAGTGGCTACTTTTCTGCTCCCCTAGCCAACACTGGTGGGAGACGACTCTTAGGATTCTTCCATCTTCTCTGTAAGCACCAGGTAGTGATGTGGGTATCCAGGTGTGTTCCTGGGATCGTGATCTCACTGTTGGCAAGGAATGGAAATGTGGATTGGAGAGGCAAATTTAAGCGGACACAGTTTTATTGTAAAGAGCAAGAGAAAAGCTCTCAGGGAGAGGGGGACCTGAAAATGGAATGCCCCGCAGGCTAAGCTGCACCTATATGTCCTGAGTCTGCAATCTTCAAGTTGTTTACCAGAAGCTGATTGCCCCAACCTCTTCCCCCGCCCAGCCTTCCCACCCCTATACCTGGGTTGGTGTCTTGGCTGATTCTGCAGTTTGATATGGTAGCCCCTCCAGCCCAGTTCCCTTCTCCACATTTTTTTGCCAGCTACTTTGAAACTGTTTCTCTGGGCCTTGATGTCCTCTACCTCGGTCCTGTCCCTGACTGCCTATGACTTTCTTATCTCAATCTCCCCACTGATGATGTAACCCTACCTGCCTTTAGAGGGAGGGGCAAAGACCGCTCTGGCTGCTTCCTGCTGAGAAAGGGAAGAGTATCGGCCAGCAGTGGGCTAGTCGGTCAAAGGGCGGTCTAGTGGTCAGTGGTAGATGGGTGGGTTTTGGAGGTCCATGTGCGGCTCCATGTTGAGTACCATTTATAGCTTTATTGTTTCTAGATGAGAAGAGATAAACCGAATGAGCAGATTGAGGATGCAGGGTCTGAATGAGAGCAGAAAGAGGACTAGCAGAGGGGCCAGCAGGGGCCATAGCCCCATAGAGTTGAGCGCTCTGGGATGTCCACCACCAGTCTGAGAGATTTTCGATGGAAGTTACGAGTTCATTTACAGTGTCTAAGTGGGTGACCACAGACCCAGAATGATTTATGTAGAAACAGCATCTCTCTTTTAGGTAGGCACATGTCCCCCCTACATAAGAAGTTAATAAGTCTAGGGCCCATCTGTTTTAAAGAGCCCCCCCTACTAGTGAATCTACCTGTTGGGTAAGCTTCCGTATTCCAGTAGTGGTTTATTTTAAAAATTATTCTAGTTGGCCCACTAAGGCAGTAATGGATGCTCCTAAAATCCAGGTTAGAAGTGGGATTAGAACCAGCGCTACTGCGACCCTCCATGCTCTGGGGTGCAGTTGTTTCAAAACATGTGGCATGTAGCTGGTGCTGGGAGCATACCATGTTTCCCCGAAAATAAGACTGGGTCATCTATTAAGGTTTGCTCCAAAAGACGCATTAGGGCTTACGTTCAGGGGATGTCATCCTGAAAAATCATGCTAGGGCTTATTTTCTGGTTAGGTTTTATTTTCGGGGAAACACAGTAGTCTGCCATGGGAGCTAGGAAAGCAAGGCTACAGAGGTCGGTCCAGCTAGGGGGTAGGCTTTGGTGCCACAGAAGAAAAAGAGACCTTGCTCAGGTATTAGATTAAGATTAAACCTGTATGTATAGAGGGTTTGGGGTTTGCCCACACTGGAGGACGTTCCACTCAGTTTTTGCCAAATTAAAGTTAGATCCATGTTGAGTCTATCGGAGACTGTGGAAGCTAAAGCGCTTGAGGGGTAGGTTTTTAGGGAGAACCGGTGAGTGCAGAGGAGCAGTCCTGAGGCCCAAGTGACCTGTGATGTGTTGCAGACTACATGAGACCATCCTGTGGAACAGGATAGGTTTGTGGTGGGTGTAAGGGATGCCCTCCTTAGGGGGGACAGGGGGTCGTGAGGCACATGTGATATTTGGTGGGGGTTTTATTTGCCGGTAGCGTGTTATAATTCGAGGAATTCCAATGTTCTTCCCCTGAATCGGTGGTGACCTTGAAAGTGAATTTACATTGGGAAAAGAGAAGCTCCCCAGGGAATAATTCCAGGCATACAGGTTGAATAACATTTTCACAGCAAAGCCAAAAGATGGCCGAAGTACTAAGGCTTAGCCTATCTAGCCAGGCGAGAGTCTGGGTTTCATTCGACTGGGGACTCGGTCGTCTCTTGCTCTCCATGCCCTCCCTCAATGTGGTCAGAAACAGTCCGTCAATGGCCTTGTTGGGGAAACGGCTAGTGTAAGAAATGGAGGGGGTAACAGTGTAATTAGTTCATAGCCAGGTGTAAATAGGGGCAGGAATAGTGGTCCCCAGGGATTTCCTTCCACGGATCTAGCAATCAGTTAGGTAAAAGGCGGCTGCCATCAGCTGGACCCATTCTGAGATTCCCTCTGCCTGGAGGGCACAGGTGGCAGCCAGAAGGAGAACAAGGGACACGAACCCTGCGGTCATGCTGGACTTCGGGAAGGTTTCATAGGACCACTAGGGTGAGTTCTAAGAATACGATGCAGATCAGCCACAAACTCAAGCCTGCCCACGAGAGACCGTGGCAGGGAAGGGGTGTCGGGTCTAGGGCAGCACAGATGAGGGTGAATGGTAAGAAAGAGGAAAAAGGCAAGTATTAGGAGAATGTAACCCCACTATCGTCCCTCTGGGGTTAAGTCCCACCATCCGGGTACTTATCTGAATGGTGCAGGATTACTTTCAGACCTCCTTGGGGATGGCTGGAGTATTCAGGGCTGGGATCTACAGGTGTCCAGGGCTTACCTGAGATGGTGGATCCAGGAGTTGAATTCTGGCACCTTAAATGCTGTGGGAGTGGAAAGGATTGCCATGTAGGGCCTTTCCAGACCAGGTCTAGACTAGGAGACAGAGGGAAGGGTTTTAATAAGCACTTCATCACCTGGCGAAAACAGGGGCTGCCTTTTTCTCTGGGTTGTGATCCTGGTATCTGTTGGATGGCCTGTTGGAATTGGGCTAGAGAGGTAACATGCTGGGTTAATTCTATGGTTTCACGGTCTACTAGTAGGTCATTTGTTAGGAAGGACCTGCCATAGAGCATCTCAAGGGGGCTTAGGCCCCATTTGTTGGAGTTTTTTCGAATACAAAGGAGAGCTATAGGGGGCAAGGTGATCCAGCTTTGGCTAGTTTCTTGGGATAGCCTTTGAAGATGTCTTTTAATAATGCCATTGGTCTTTTCTACCTGGCCAGAGAACTGGGCGGGCTGTCCACACACAGTGGAGATGGTGGTTTATTGCCAAGGCTTTAGAGACTCCTTCGGTGACTGAGGATTTGAAAGAGGGTCCATTGTCACTTTGGAGGGACCCGGGGAGACCAAACCTGGGTACGATTTCTGTGATTAGAGCTTTAACTATCTCTATAGCTTGTTCAGTCCTTCAGGGAAAGGCCTCAACACAATGTGTGAAGGTGCCTACTAGGAGATATTTGTATCCTTTTGCTTTGGCATTTGGGTGAAATCTAACTGCCAGTCCTCCCCTGGATATTTACCCTGCCTTTGTATTCCCGTGGGTCTTTGAAGATGTGTTAGGGGGTTGTTTCTATGGCAGACCTCACAGGAGGTAAGGATGTTTTTTATAGTTTTGCGAATATCTTTGCCTGTGAATAACCGTTGAGCCATCTGTACGGTTTTATCCCACCCTAAATGGAAGGTCTGGTGTAGGGTTTTGAGGACCTTCCACTGATTTGCTGCTGGGAGGTGGAGAGGGCCATCCTCACTCTGTAGCCATCCAAAGGCATATAAGTGTAGCCCGTCTCTTTGTCAACTGTTGTTCTTGTGTGCATTGGGGCCTGATATGTGCTGCCAATCTGTCCCAGCTGTTGTGGGAGCTAGTTTGGCGGCATTTTTGGCCTCCTGATCTGCTAGACAATTACCTTCAGAAACCTCGTCATTTCCCCTTTGGTGTCCCTTGCAATGTCTGACCGCTATTTTTGGGGGGAAGTGTACTGAATGGAGTAACCAATTGATCTCCCGATGATATTTGATGGGAGACCCAGTGGCTGTTAAGAGATTTCTTTTTTTCCAGGTGATTCAACGGCACGTAAACCTAAGTAGGCATATTTGGAGTCAGTAAATATGTTAGCCCTTTTGTCTTGGCTCAGTTCCAAGGCTCAGGTGAGGGCAGTAAGTTGAGCTAGCTGAGCTAGTCCCGGGGGTCAGGCCTTTTCTTCTATGGTCTCATGCAAAGTGACTACGGCATAGTCAGCTTGGCGGCCCCGTTTCCCATCAGTGAAGAGCGTCCACTCTGGGTTGTCTGGGGGCACATCCTGCAAGTCCCACCTGGCCGCATAGGTCTGTGCTAACACTTGTTGACAGTCGTGTGTGAGCCCTGTGTCACCCTCAGGGAGGACAATGGCAGGGTTTAAGGTAGAGCATGTCCTGATCTGTGTGATCGGGCCTTCTAGCTGCAGGGCCTGGCATTTTAAGAGACGAGCATCTGTGAGCTGCCTGGCTAGTTTCAGTGTTTAGTAATCCCTGAGTGTGGTGTGGGGTGTGTACTGTGAGGTCTTGCTCCAGGGTGAGTTTGAGGGCCTCGGGTACTAGAAGGGCAGTTGCTGCAAACGTCCAGAGGCAGGCAGGCCACCTGCGAGCTACTAAGTCCAGCTCCTTGCTTAAATACCCTATCGGTTATTGGGCAGGCCCTTTTTGTTGGGTCAAGACCCCCAGCGCCATTCCTTTTCTCTCTGTGATATGTAAGTTGTAGGGCCCCCTGGTCGGAAGGCTCAAAGCCGGGGCTGTTAGTAAAGCCTGTTTCGGGAGGTTAAAGGCCTGCTTGCCCTCAGGGTTCCGAGCACCAGGTGCGTCGTGGCTTCCTGTGTGTCTTTGATTATTTGGTACAGAAGTCTGGCTGTTTCCCCATAGCCAAGGATGCATAGAAGCAATATCCTGTTAAGCCAAGAAAATCACTAAGTTGCCTAAGAATTCTGGGGAGGGGGTACGTGGAAATGGGTTAGACCCTTTCTGGCCCTAGCGCTCTCTGTCCTTCCGAAAGCGTTAAGCCCAAATATTTCACTGTGGTCTGGCACATCTGGGCTTTGGCCTTAGAAATTTTGTAACCCCTTGTAGCCAGGAAGTTTAGGAGGGCAGTTGTTCTGTGGCTTATAAGACTCTGGGGAAGGGAGCGCACAAGAGATCATCTACATATTGTAACAGGGTACACTGGTCGGAGAAGTCGGACAGGTCCTTTGAGAGGACCTGTCCAAATAAATGGGGGCTGTCCCTAAACTCCTGGGGAAGGACCGTCCATGTGAGCTGTGAGGTCTGGCTTTCGGGGGTCCTCAAAGGCTAAAAGGTACTGCGAGTCAGGGTGTAAGGGTAAGCAGAAGAAGGCATCTTTCAAGTCTAAGACAGTAAACCATTTGGTTTCTTTAGGTATTTGGCCTAAAAGTATGTAAGGATTTGGGACTATAGGGTGTATGGGGACGACCGTGTCATTGATGGCCGGAGGTCCTGTACCAACTGCCAGTCTCCGCTGGGTTTTCGGACTCCCAGGATAGGGGTGTGACAAGGACTGTTACATGTCCTGAGGAGCGCTGCCTTTTTAAGGTTATTGATAACTGAGATTAGCCCTTGTCGAGTCTAGGTTTTAAAGGCTACTGCCTCCTGCAAGGAAACGTGTGGGGGTCCTTGAGGTAAACACAATTGGGGTAGCCATTAGGGCACGGCCGACTATTCCGGTCTCGGTCCAGAGCTCAGGGTCAATGTCTGTTTCTATTGCTGGGTGGCAGTTGGGAATTTGTCCAGGGGCTAGGAGGGCTATGGTTCCGGGTTATGTCATGAGATCTCTTTCCAGCAGGGGAGTAGGACTTCCTGGCATGACCAAAAAGGAATGAGAAAACAATAAGTCACCCCACAAACACCCTAGGGGTTGTGAGAAGTATTTGGTGACTTTTCGGTTACTCCGCGGATGGTAACACAGTGATTTGTGAGTGTCCCTGGGTTAGAGGAGGATGGAGAAAGTGGCTCCTGTATCCAGGAGGAAGTCAACAGGCTCCCCGTCTATTTTTAGGAGTACCTAGGGTCAGGGGTCCCTGTGGGCAACTGGGACGTGGGAACCATTGTCAAGAGCCTCGGGCTCCCTCAGTCTCATGTGGGGGATTGGCTGGATGCGCTGGCCCTGCGCGTTGAGGCTCCTGAGTACATTCCAATTTCCAGTGGTCTCCTCCACAGAGGGGCCATGGTCGGGGTGGTCTCCGTGTTGCCCCCAGTGCCCCGACCGTCCACATTGATAACAGTTGGATTTTCCCCTGATCTCCTGTGGGACAGTGGCCTGAAGGGCTGCTACAAGCATCTCCATTTTCCTTTTGATCTTTTTTACTTTATTTTGTGCCTCCTCCTGGTCTCGATTATAAAACGCAGTGTTGGCTACCTTAAACAATTGTTCTATGTGCCGTTGGGCCCCAGAGCCAATTTTTGTAGCTTTCTGCAGATATCTGGGGCAGCCTGAGTTACAGACTTGGCCCTAAAGATTATGTCTCCTTCCAGGGTGTCTGATAGGGGTGTGCTGGATCAGGGCCTCCCTGAGACTCTCTAAAAAGGCTGAGGGGTTCTTGTCTGATCCCTGACTGAAGGTGGAGGGTTTAGAATAATTGAGGGGCTTAGGCCAGGTCTTTTTTAAGCCATCCAAGATACATGCCAGAAAATGCTTCCTCTGCCAGTTTCCTATGGCGGTGTCGGGGCCCCATTGGGGATCATTGGTGGGTACTGCCTGCTTTCCTGTGAGGAAGGGCTCCCTGACAGGATCTCATCCTGTCTTTTCATCATGATATACTAGAAATTGATCATCCCCGAATGGCTCAGCGGCTTGTAGAGCCACTTGTCTTTCAGAGCTGGTAAGTGTCTGAGTAAGGATTAACATGGTGTCCTTTCATGAGAATTTGAAAACGTGGGTTAGGTTTTGGAAAGCCTCTATGTATTTGTCTGGGTCATCTGAAAAATTTCCTGTCTTCCTTTATTTATTTGAAGTCTTGTAGGGAGAAAAGGACCTGGACTTGGACCGGGCTGAATTCTCCTGGCATCCCTTGTAATGGCAAGACATGTGCCCTATGGGTGGGGTGGCCATGGGCAGGCAGTCCTGGGTAAGGAGGATGCTGAGGGATAAGTCGGGCCTGCAGAGGGAGGGGGAAGGTGAGAGGCCTGAGGAGAGACCTCTGGGTAGGTATGTTGTTCCTGTAATCCGACCTTAAGTGGTGGGGAAAGTGTCTGTCTAAGGAGAAGCCTTCGGTGGAGCGGGCATGAGACCAGGGCCAGCAGGCCGGGTCAATGTTACATTTCTTGCATAAGTTTGGATCATCCCTCAGGGCTAAAAAGGCCTGAACATATGGAATTTCAGACCATTGACCTTCCCGTCTATGGAATCGGTCTAATTGGATTATGGTATTGTAATTGATACTTCTCTCAGGAGGCCAGGTCTCCCCATCTTCTAATTTGTACTGGGGCCACGCTTCGGAGCAAAAGAATATGACACACTGTTTGTTCAGGGTCTGGGGGTCAAATTTATCCCAGTGTCTTATGATGCATTTCAGGGGGGTGTGGGCGGTTGAGGGCTGATTGCCCATTCTGAAAGGGAGGAAGGAGAGGAAAAGGGTCCCTTTATTTCTCTTTCTCCTGCTACTCTGCGTAGGGCGTCCCCTAGAGCCTAGGTCTAACACACTGCATGACCAGGAGCTAGATTGTGGGGAGTCGCAGGCTGCCAGGATTCGTCATGCTCACCTGGGCCACCTGACCTGGACCCCGAGTGAATGCTTGCCCACCCCTGTGATCGGAGACCTGTATAATGCATGGCCGACGATGGGTCATCTTAGGGTGTATGGATGGAGGCCACGGCTCTGGGCATCCCTGAAATTGATGGCCCGGGCTATGTAGAAGTGACTCCGTTTGAAGAGAATGGAGATGAGGGTGTAAATGGCCCAGACCTGGAGGGAGGGGGACTCTAAGGAGTCCCAGTCCTGATGTGGGCTAAGGAAAAGGTTGCAAAAGCCCAAAAGGCCTCAAAGAAAGAGGATTCCTTAACGTAGGGGAATCGGGTCTATGGGAAGTAACTGGTGACTCTGCCGGAGGGGTGGCAAAAACAGAGGTGTAAGAGAAAGGGGGCAAGATATTTCGGCCACCATGGATGGAGGCCCAAGTGAGCATGGGCCGCCAGGCAAGAGCTAATGAGGCAGGAGTGGGCCAGGGAACAGAAACAACAGGGTGCTGGGTGGGATCCTCAGGGCAACACCGTCTACGGTTGAGGGCCTGGAGGAGATCCCAGTGGGACTCGAGGAGGAATTCCACCAGGTGTTTGAAGAGAAAGTCCCTGGTGACTAAGGAAGTGTGGTAAAGCCAAGGTCCGTTTTCTTACCTTAGATGTCGCGAGGAATAATGTGTCAGGCAGGTGAGGAGGTCTAACACGAAAGGCCCCGGACCAACGTCTCACAAACCGTCAAAAATAGGAGAGGCTGAAAAGAGAACGACAGTATGGGAGGGGTCGGTCCAAGGCACCTGTTTGGGCTGTCGGACCGGCATGGGACCACGGAGACCTTTAGGACCCACTGTAGTGTCACTATGGCCAGGGTCCCGCAGTTGTTATCCTAGGTCCGTTCCAATGGTCATGCGCCGAGGACGTACCCCTCTCCGCAGAGAAAGAGAAATCGAGCAGCAGGTGGCTGACATTCCTGATACAAATCAGGGGATCCGCGCCTCTAGTCCCAGAAGACCTGTCCACTGAGTCTTAGAGATTGGCAGCCACGCTAGTCGCCTTTAAATGGCTGACGGAGGCCCAATTTTCGTGTGACAGGAGAAAGGGAAGAAAATGATGAAGGCCCGGGATGGGCAAGTAGAAAGGCAAAGATAATATTTACCTCTTCTTACATCCTGGATGAGCCTGCAAATGATGTGGGTATCCAGGTGTGTTCCCGGGATTGTGATCTTGCAGTTGCCGAGGAATGGAATACGAATCGGAGAGGCAAATTTAAGCAGCACACAGTTTTATTGCA